>NC_132883.1:2225357-2342857 GCF_030463535.1 Salminus brasiliensis
TAACTGCCATGTTGTGGTAAGACCAGCTGTCCCATTTGTGTCCAGCAGAAGAGCCTTCCAGACCATCCCCTTACCACTTCTTTGATGACCCTGCCGAACTGAGGCTCTTTCGTTCACATCTGCTGGCCTGGTATGATCAGAGCAAGAGAGAGCTACCATGGAGGACTCTGGTAACGCCCACACACTTGGTGTTGGTTTCATGGTTTTCATGGGTCATCATAACTCTTTATAAAGTTTAGGTCCATGCCTTGTTCAATCAAAATCAAAAAGCTAGAGCATAGGGGCCCGGCTAGCAGGGCCCCAGGGTGGTCATCATGTTCAGAGGTTCAAAATCGCTGGTTCGAATCCCGGTCATGCTGCTAGCCGAGACCCTGAGAGAGCACAATTGGCCCTGCTGGGTAGATGGCTCTCTCCCCCCTGCCTCGTTGCGGTGCTGGCCGTCACTGGTGTCTGCAGGCTGCAGTGTGTTAGAGCCGGGTACGTGGCGATTCCCTCCGGGCGCGTTGGTAGCCCGGCGATGTTGGTGACGGGTCATCGGTTTGGTGGATTACACCTGAGTTGTTGACAGACCAAATTGGGTCATAACCTCATATACCTATCCCAGAGCAGAGTCTAAGAGCATTGGGGGAAACCAATGAAAACGCACAGACCTGACTAGAGAAGACTGTTACTCACTACCTTTACATTTACATTTACAGCATTTAGCTGACGCTCTTCTCCAGAGCAACTGACAAGGTTACTTGTATTACAGAGGTGGGTCAGTGTAGTGTTAGGAGTCTTGCCCAAGGCAGCATAGTCACCCAGACCGGGAATCGAACCCCAGTCTCCAACATGGTGTAGTAGCTCAGTGGCAGGTATGGGTGTTAACTGTTGCGCCCCACCAACCACTGAAAATTTATTACGAAAATCAGACAGCTTGGCCTGGATGCCCTGGCTAATAAAATTCACTAAACGCTGTGATGTTTGCTGCAGCACTTTTAATGAACAGGGCGATTCTGATCTCTGTAATGAACCACACAGGAGATTCGTGTCTCTTGTAGCTGTATTGTGTGAGAATAGGAATTTATGCTCCCAAGCTCCCACTACAGGTGGGGAGTGTAATTCACTATGGTGCAGCAAATCATACTTTGAGCCCTTTCCTCCTCGTGATACTAGTGAAATTTACAAGCGGAGAGATCCAGAAGCTGGCGGTAAGGTAATACTACAGGATTTTACACTAATATGACTCGGGTTATGCAGTTTTCTCAAGTGTATTCCTGCCTACTTCTCCAAGTTCCATAGTGCAGTAGCAATATCCAGCCTGAAGTGGGACTGATAGAGAAGCCATTCTCTATCAGTGGAAGAGCTGTGTTCTCTGGAATGATGTTTTTTTTTTTTGGGATGAGTTGGGGAGTTGGGGATGATGAGGTGGGGTGGTGATCATCATCCAACATCCTGACACTAATGATCTTGCCAATGAAAGCAATCAAATGCTCACAGCAAGAACCGATGAACAGGCAGGTGTCCCAATACTTTTGTCCATATAGTGTATAACGACGTATTTGTCTTGCCTGAAGTGGGACTGATAGAGAAGCCATTCTCCCCCTATTGCATATATATATATATATATATATATATATCTTTTTTTGTATTATTTGTTTTTATTTCCTTATTTTATTTATTATTTATTTACCCATGCCAATTACCCAATCCCCGTTCATCTAACCAATGCCCCAACACTAGGGAGGTAAACAATAGGATTAGGATGATAGGAAAGCATGGCTCCCCAGCTCCGATACAACAGCTAACAGACGCCTGTGCCGACCAACATCACGCTAGGAGAGATGTGGGGAACAAGAGCCATCAGCCCACCTCTGAGAGAGCGAGGCCAACTGTGCTCCCTCTGACTCCGGCTGCTGATGGCAAGCAGCATGACCTGGGATTCGAACCAGCGATCCTCAGATCATAGTGGCAGCGCCTCTGAAGCTGCCACTTTTAATGTTTTAATGTAAAATCCTACATAATGTTGCGTTGAGTGCTGACCGCATCCCCTCATTAGGCTTTGTCTTATTGAACTTGGTTTCAGCTTAAAAATGATAACAATCGCTTTGAATTGTGGAATTAATATTTATATATTAAAACTCATGGATTGGTGCAACCATACTGTTGGTCGCTTGTTTTTGATGTAATGGTAGGTTATCATTTCATCCTCTGTGTCTTGAAAGGCAGCGACGGAGCGGGACGTCAACATCAGGACGTATGCAGGTAATCGCCAGCACATCGTGGCGGTGTGTGGAGTTCAGCTGTAGTAATCAGCTGGATGCGATTGACCTGTTTCTCTTCTGGCAGTGTGGGTGTCGGAGGTCATGCTCCAGCAGACTCAAGTTGCTACAGTGGTGGATTACTACAACAAATGGATGAAGGCAGGCTGTTACTCTTTGTACTTGTTCATATTTCACTACGAATGTTCGTTTCCTGGCGGGTTATTGAAGGTGCAATTTGCTGGCGTAGCACTACACTCACATTTATTTGCTATTTCCTCATCAGAGGTGGCCAACCGTGCAGAAACTTGCAGAAGCTTCACTGGAGGTGAGCAAAAGCACAGTGTTTCAGAAGGTGGTTAAAAAAGGTAAGTAGAGAGATCTTGTCGGTGAGCTAGTCTGAAGAACAGAGCTCGGTTCCTCCAGGTTTCTCCTGGACGCCCCCCAGTCCAGCCAGCACAGCGTGGAGGATGTGTTCAACTCCATCAGCAGCAGCAGCAGCAGCAGCTCACCTGATTAACCATCATTAAGCCCTGATTTACCACCAAACCAGGTGTTGATCTGAGGAGAACTCTAAATAATACTAGACTCCATGAGAGAGGAGAACTTTGGAGATGTTCTAATGATGAACACAGTGATGGAGAACCACCACCAGCACTTTCTGAGAGTGGACTAAAGTAGAGGAGAACTATAGAACGTGGTCTCTTTGAAATCTATGTATTGTTTATAACAGGAGGTGAATCAGATGTGGTCAGGCCTTGGATATTACTCTCGAGGTCGGAGGCTTCATGAAGGAGCTCAGAAGGTTGTTTTTTTTTTCTCTCTTTTTATCTCTTAATGACTATGATTAATACACTACATGTCCAAAAGTTTGTGGACACCCCTTCTAGTGAATACATTCTGCTACTTTAAGTTGCACCTATTGCTGACACAAACACACACAGCTATTCCAGCCCCTGTAGAAAAGAACTGCCAGTATAATCTGACTCTCTGGAGAAGATAAACACTGATGAGCCAATTGGCACCATGCTGCCTAATGCCAGGCGTGGGCTAGTAGAGGGGTATAAAGCCCCCCAGCATTGAGCTGTGAAGCAGTGGAAGAGCTGTGTTCTCTGGAATGATGTTTTTTTTTTTTTTTGGGATGAGTTGGGGAGTTGGGGATGATGAGGTGGGGTGGTGATCATCATCCAACATCCTGACCTCACTAATGATCTTGCCAATGAAAGCAATCGAATGCTCACAGCAAGAACCGATGAACAGGCAGGTGTCCCAATACTTTTGTCCATATAGTGTATAACGACGTATTTGTCTTTAACCGATCCTCAGCGTGTGTATGTGTGTGTTTAATGGTGTTGGTGCTGTAGGTGGTGTCTGAGCTGGGTGGGCAAATGCCCCGGTCTGCTGAGACTCTGCTGAAGCAGCTGCCTGGGGTTGGTCGCTACACTGCCGGGGCCATCAGCTCCATTGCACTGGGACAGGTATGACGGTCAGATTCACTTGATATCTTGATTTAATTACTTATTAAAACATAAATTAATTAATTATGTTTTATTAGTTATTAAAATTCTTCAAATGAAATTATTTTAACATGCCAAGTTATCATTTTAGGGGTAGACTGTCCAGAGCTTGTGCAACTCATGGCATAGCACTTTTTCGGGAGGTCTCCGCTTAAACAGCTTTACTGATGCTCAGGTTACAGGTGCTGTGGATGGGAATGTGATTCGGGTCCTGTGTCGTGTTCGGGCGATTGGAGCAGACAGCACCAGCCCTCCGGTCACCGAGGCACTGTGGTATGCAGCGGTCAGACCGGAATGTAGATTTTCCACATTTTTCACATTTATAATATCTTAGTCTCTTAATCTTTACTCTCCCCTTCACAAGAAAAAGAGCTGTATTTGGAAAGTGTATTTGCATGTTTGCATGATTTATACAAAATATATATATTTTTTAGGACAATTGCAGACATGCTAGTGGACCCAGACAGACCTGCTGATTTTAACCAGGCCTTAATGGAGCTGGGAGCAACAGTGTGCACCCCTAAAAGCCCAGTTTGTGCTCAATGTCCTGTTCAGACTCACTGCCGAGCCTATAGGAAGGTAAAATAGAGATCCCTCAGCTATGTAGATCCTCCTCGTAATTCCAGCATTGCCTGTAATCCTGTGTGATTGTGTGTCTGTTTCAGGTGAGCTTGAAACAAGAGAAGGACACAAAAACACTGCTAGGAAGGCTGGACAGCGCTGTTCCTGATATAGAGAACTGCTGTAAGTTTGTATTGTTATTTAAAGCCCCTGTTAGAGCTGAATTTGTGTACATGTGGCTGTTTAAAAATTCAATTATTTGATTTCCTGTAGTTTTTACTGTATCCAGTCCTGTTGTGCGACAGTATTAACTGGATTTTATAATCATTTATAAATTATAATAATGTGATTTTATGATCTAATATCTAATGTTGGGGGAAAAAAAAAAAAAATATATATATATATATTGTGTTTTTATCCAGTATCAATCTACAGTTTTTTTTAAACACAACCATAAAAATTAATCTCTTGTATTTGTAGTTCCTGTCATGTGACAGTAATAACTTTAGAGTTTAATCCAGTAAGAATCTGTTTTTACAGTCTGACAGTAGTAATTGTGGAGGGTTTGAATATAATAGATAGAAATAATAATAATAGGTGTGTTTAATCCAGTATGAATCTATAGTATGTCCAGTTTTTACAGTCTGATAGTAAAAACCTATCAATGATGATTTCAATCCAGTATGAATCTCCAGTGTATGTAGTTCCTGCAGTGTGACAGGAAAGTTTACCAATGGAGTGATTATTATCCAGTATGAATTTGCAGTGTGTTTTGGTTTGATGGTGTAAGAATAATAATTTGGCTATGATTATTATCCAGTATGAATTTGCAGTGTGTTTTGGTTTGATGGTGTAAGAGTAATAATTTGGCTATGATTATTATCCAGTATGAATTTGCAGTGTGTTTTGGTTTCATGGTATAAGAGTAATAATTCTGGAGTGATTATTATCCAGTATGAATCTGCAGTGTGTTTTGGTTTGATGGTGTAAGAGTAATACTTCTGGTTGATTATTATCCAGTATGAATTTGCAGTGTGTTTTGGTTTGATGGTGTAAGAGTAATAATTCCGGAGTAATTATTATCCAGTATAAATTTGCTCTGTGTTTTCTTAAGTGTTCTATAGTGTTTTAAAACTATTAAGTTCTATGAATCTATAGTTTGTCTAGTTTTTACAGTCTGACAGTAAAAACCTATCAAGTAATTTAAATCCAGTATGAATCTCCAGTGGATGTAGTTCCTGCAGTGTGACAGGAAAGTTTACCAATGTAGGGCAGGTGAAGTAATCTGGAAGTAATAATTCTGGAGTGATTATTATCCAGGATGATTTTGCAGTGTGTGTAGTTCCTACAGTATATCAGGAATAACTGTGGCGTGACTATAATTTAGCGTGACTCTCCAGTGTATGAAGGTCCTACAGTGTGAAAGTTATTTTCATCCAGTATGAATCTGCAGAGTGTGTAGTTTTTCACCATCAGTAATAATTAGTGATTAGAATCCAGTATGAATTATATACTGTAATGTATTATTGGAGAAATTACAGAGAAACCAGTCAGCCAGTCAAATTTCTTCACCTACCCTACAGTGGTGAAAGTGATGCAGCTCTATTAGTGTTTAAGTGAATTATAAATATTACCAAATTAAATATTAAAAATCACACAACAGTGATCCTGTTTGTTGTTAATATGGTCCTGATACAGTGAGTGGCAGCTGTAACCTCTGTCTGTCTGAGGGCTGGGACAGTGAACTGGGGGTGCAGAATTACCCCCGAAAACCCCTGAAGAAAGCCCCTCGTGTGGAGCGGACACTGACCTGTGTCCTGCAGCGACAGAGTGACGAGGGGGACGTCCAATATCTGCTTATCCAGAGACCCAGTAAAGGTACAGCATCTTATTATGTCAGTATAACCAGAGCTGCCCCGTCCTGTCAGAAACCCTTTGTGTTTCGCTGTCTGTAAAGATGACTGCTATGAAATAACCTGTAGAGAGAACCCCAAGTTCTGTCTATTTGTAAAAGTACTGCATTTCACTTATTCTACTTATTTATTTAATAATAATACAAAAACACATTATATATTTATTATTTATACCATATTATATTATTATTTATATAATATATACATATATTATCTTTTAATATATATATATATATATATATATATATATATATATATATATATATATACATATAATATATTATAATGTAATATATTTATATTTCATGTTATTTATTGTCATTTTTAAAGGTTTTAAGTTTGATCATTTTAAATATGTATGTTTAAACATCTTAACAAATTCAGATTCTATTTCACTTAAACACTATTTCACTTATAGAAGTATTATATTTATATATATATATATATATATATATATATATATATATAGTGTGTATATATATATATATATATATGATATTATATGTATTTTTATATGTATGTGTGTGTGTGTATGTATATATATATATATATATATATATATATATATATATATATATATATATGTATGTATGTATGTATGTATGTATATATATATATATATATATATATATATATATATATATATATATATATGTATTTAAAAAAATCTTTACATTTTGTCACCCTTCTACACGTCTAGAAGAAACAGTGCAGTCACATGGTCTGAGAATGTCTCTGTCAGAATAAGTGACAGCACATGAGTAGAAATCTCAGAAACTACCCGCTGGGTTTACAGAATTTCACTTTCACAGATTACGGTGCAACAGGTGCTTGGCTGGTTTTGGCCTGTAGTGGGCAGCAGACTCCCGAAGTTTTAATAATCTTCATATTCAGCACAGAGGTTAGTTCACGTTAGATAGTGCACAAGTTAGATGGTGCAACAAGTTCGTTGTCGAGCTGCTGTCTTCAATTGCAACATGGTTTGCCGAAGGCAGTCTTTTGAGACAATTCCAAGCTAGCGATGACGAGCCAGGACTAGCAGCTAAATCTAGCGCCGCAGACTGGCGGGGTGTTGATGCTTGTGTTTTATCAGCTGGCGCAGTTTATTCACTCATTTGCAAACTCATTTTGCAAAAGCAACAATTAAGATGTTAATTAGTGTTAACTAGGTGCGTATATTCGTACCGGACCACCATGCTACAGACAATACGGTAAGGTACACGAAGTCGTATGGAGAATACTTTGTATGTGTTAAGCTAGAGTTGAAGCATTTACACAATGTAAAATTAATGAAAAAAACCTTCCGCTGTTGCAGTTAGCGAGGAAAGTGTGGGTTTGCATGGGATTGTGGGTACTGTAGTTGATTTACACTATGGTAATTAGCGTAGTGAGAATAGCTCACAAAGCATATATTGTTTCCTTTTCTTTATTCTTTATCTCTCACTGTTCTGTTTGCAGTGAACCGACTGAAAATAACGTGTGTTTCTGATATTTTGGCCTTCTTTTATCTTATTCCAACTCATGGAATCATGGTGGATCAGACATGGCGGTCTGTCAGCGTGTTTGGGCAGTAGTAGGGTTTGTGTGTAGAAACACATCCAGTCGTTTACTGTTGTTTGCACACCACAGCCTGTGCCGACCACCTCAGGGGGGCGCTATACAGCGCTAGGTGGAACAAACTGTGACTTGCATGACTTTGTTAGGTTCGTTTTCTGCATTTGGAGGGTTTTGTTGCTTATTTTTTTCCTCTGTTGTCCCAAACATATGTACCTGGACGTGGGGTCCAAACTGTGGTCTGAACAGAACCATGGTGGGTACCGGTACACCCCTACTGTGGACCTGTGGAACTGTGTAATGATAACCATACAGATTATAGAAAGCTATAAATGCACGTCTGTTTATCTGCTGTTGGTCGGCAGGGCTTCTAGCAGGAATGTGGGAGTTACCCAGCATGCTTTTAGAGGAGGGCATCCCTGAGAAGAAGCACAGAGGACTGTTAAGTGCTGAGGTGCAGAGGATTCTGGGAACATCACCTGATGAAGAGTCCCTTCAGCACTTGGGCGAGGCGAGTATAATCCTGATCTTTCTGATGACAGTAATGATGAAATATACTGTACTGTATATGAAGAACCCTTTAACCAGGACCATGGTTCTCCGTGCAGGTGGTCCATATTTTCTCACACATCCACCAAACGTATGTGGTGTACAGCGCCAGTGTGTGTGTCCATGCTGATGTAGAGAGAGAGCCAAGAACCTGCTGGCTCACTGATTCAGCTCTGCAGGAGGCTGCTGTGTCCACTGGGGTCAAAAAGGTTGGAGTGTGCTGGATTTAGTAGATGTTCTGCTCCCATACAGTACCCTAACATTCACTATAGTACAGTTTCAGCTCTTTTAATTGAGTTAGATTGGGATACGGTACCATACTTTCACTATAGTACAGTTTCAGCTCTTTAATTGAGTTAGATTGGGATACAGTACCCTAACATTCACTATAGTACAGATTCAGCTCTTTAATTGAGTTAGATTGGGATACAGTACCATACTTTCACTATAGTACAGTTTCAGCTCTTTTAATTGAGTTAGATTGAGATACAGTACCCTAACATTCACTATAGTACAGATTCAGCTCTTTAATTGAGTTAGATTGGGATACAGTACCCTAACATTCACTATAGTACAGATTCAGCTCTTTAATTGAGTTAGATTGGGATACAGTACCATACTTTCACTATAGTACAGTTTCAGCTCTTTTAATTGAGTTAGATTGAGATACAGTACCCTAACATTCACTATAGTACAGTTTCAGCTCTTTTAATTGAGTTAGATTGAGATACAGTACCCTAACATTCACTATAGTACAGTTTCAGCTCTTTTAATTGAGTTAGATTGAGATACAGTACCATACTTTCACTATAGTACAGTTTCAGCTCTTTTAATTGAGTTAGATTGAGATACAGTACCATACTTTCACTATAGTACAGTTTCAGCTCTTTAATTGAGTTAGATTGGGATACAGTACCATACTTTCACTATAGTACAGATTCAGCTCTTTAATTGAGTTAGATTGGGATACAGTACCCTAACATTCACTATAGTACAGATTCAGCTCTTTAATTGAGTTAGATTGGGATACAGTACCATACTTTCACTATAGTACAGTTTCAGCTCTTTTAATTGAGTTAGATTGAGATACAGTACCCTAACATTCACTATAGTACAGTTTCAGCTCTTTTAATTGAGTTAGATTGAGATACAGTACCCTAACATTCACTATAGTACAGTTTCAGCTCTTTTAATTGAGTTAGATTGAGATACAGTACCATACTTTCACTATAGTACAGTTTCAGCTCTTTTAATTGAGTTAGATTGAGATACAGTACCATACTTTCACTATAGTACAGTTTCAGCTCTTTAATTGAGTTAGATTGGGATACAGTACCATACTTTCACTATAGTACAGTTTCAGCTCTTTTAATTGTTAGATTGGGATACAGTATCATACTTTCACTATAGTACAGTTTCAGCTCTTTTAATTGAGTTAGATTGGGATACAGTATCATACTTTCACTATAGTACAGTTTCAGCTCTTTAATTGAGTTAGATTGGGATACAGTACCATACTTTCACTATAGTACAGTTTCAGCTCTTTAATTGAGTTAGATTGGGATACAGTACCATACTTTCACTATAGTACAGTTTCAGCTCTTTTAATTGAGTTAGATTGGGATACAGTGTCATACTTTCACTATAGTACAGTTTCAGCTCTTTAATTGAGTTAGATTGGGATACATTACCATACTTTCACTATAGTACAGTTTCAGCTCTTTTAATTGAGTTAGATTGAGATACAGTACCATACTTTCACTATAGTACAGTTTCAGCTCTTTTAATTGAGTTAGATTGAGATACAGTACCATACTTTCACTATAGTACAGTTTCAGCTCTTTTAATTGAGTTAGATTGAGATACAGTACCATACTTTCACTATAGTACAGTTTCAGCTCTTTTAATTGAGTTAGATTGAGATACAGTACCATACTTTCACTATAGTACAGTTTCAGCTCTTTTAACTGAGTTAGATTGGGATACAGTACCATACTTTCACTATAGTACAGTTTCAGCTCTTTTTTACACCCCTGGTATATATTGTGTATGGTAATGACTGGACAATGCTGTCTTACACTGTTTTTAATTTGTCTCTTGTTTTGGCTTATAGATTATGAAGCTGTTTTATGAGAGCACACGCGAATTGAAGAACACCAAGGTGATATATATATATATATTTAATTTATGGTAAAGAAGCCTTATTTGTCATGTTATGTTATGTGGGGACCTTCCATTTAATGAAACCCCACTGTACAAAGATTATCACTGTATCATTATTATTATAATAATACTATTCTTATATGTTGGTGGCTTAAAGGGCTAAAATTATACATGCATTCAACACCTGCCTTATTGTGTCTTTCCTGTCTGTGTTTTCCAGAATAAGAAGAGAAAGCAATACTCTGAACCTGGAAAAGAGAAGCAGGCCAAACATCCGAGGAAACGACAGGAGAGGGCACCAAACGGAGGCCCAAAGCAACTCTCCCTCAGCCAGTTCTTTACCTCAAAACCAGCAGGCAGCTAAAACTCATATTACATATATTACACTGTTACTGGCTAATGTACTGTAGTTTATTTTTATTTTGTTTTTGTTTTTATTTTTTTATTTTACATTTATGGGGTAATATGTAGTAGAATTTTAACAATCTTATGTATATATATTTTTTTATTAGTATTATTAATCATGAAAATATTTGTAAGTAAAAAAGACGTGGTGAAATTAGTGATGAAATAAAGTGTTTTGTAGGGTTTTTAACACATTCTGTACTTTCCGTTTGAATATTGTTCAGATTGACCTCTTTACAGACACGTCCAACAAATATCCGTCTTGTTTGTCCGTGTTATGGACAGATATGAGTGTAGCAACGTCAGTTAAGAGATGAGTCCGGCTCAGATTGCTTTTCTTGATTTTATTCCAAGATAAAATTTCTAATCTCCGATTCTTGTAGCTTAATGCTCCGACGCCCTGATTTTGCTCCATATCCCAGCTCTCCACGCTTCACAAGCTACATCACAGGCTGTCCACTGAATAGCTGGTCCAGGTTTGCTAGAGCTGAGACAGAGCAAAAATATGGGCCGTATTGAGGTGCTTAAATATACGATCTCAATACAAATACACAGATCCCCAGAACACGAGCCTTTTATTTTGGCCTTAGAGGCATTTAGAGGGAAACCCAGCTGTGTAACTCTGAGCCTGGTGGGTAATAACACTGCACTGTTCCCATAACAGATTGGGGTTTGATGCCCCAGCTATGCTCCACACAATAAGAGTTCATTATTCTGATGAATGTCGCTCTGAATATGACCTTCAGATAATGCTGTAAATGTCTAAATAAAAATTAAATATTAAATTAAATATATGAAGGCATTCATGCTAAAGGTTTTTCATTTGTAAATACAAAACAAATAAAAGTCATGATAAATGAAAATTATGCATTTTTAGTATATATGTATATATATATATATATTTATATATAATATGAAAAATATATATATTATATTAAATATTATACTAATTATTAATACTAATACAGCAGTATAATTCATAAAATGTGGCTGAAAAGAAGTAATTAATGGGAAGTTTATGTGTAATTTAATTTTTCTACATAATTGGTGGGGAGACGAGCACTACAGGTGGGAATTAGCCTGAAAAGTTTGGAAACCCCTGCTGGCAATGAAATCTGTCTGTATGCAGGAAAATATGCATGAAAATTAAATAAGCTTACAAAAGGCTTTAGAAAAATATATATAATTTTAATTTGTGGATATTGGAGGCACATCCCACATATATTGATATATATGCCACATCTATAGAGTATGCGAGGACTTCTTTTCTACCTTTTCATAATAAAAGTCTCGGAGTTAGTCAAAATATAAAACTTTTAAAACTTAAAATCGCACAACTGATCAGTCTGACCTGCATAAAAGAGATGATCAGTCCTGCAGAAATGCGTTAAACTGGGCTCCAGTTTATATTACCGAAGTTACTGTGCGTAAAGTCCTTTATTCTAAACTCGCAGCAGTCTGAAAGGTGTGCAGGAGAGGAGAGGGAGTGTGTGTGTGTGTGTGTGTGAGTGTGTGTGTGTGTGTGTGTGTGTGTGTGAGTGTGTGTGTGTGTGTGTGTGGCAGCGTTTAGGTCAAAGTCTTCGTGAGCCTCCAGAAGCCGCAGGAGTGCAGTTCGTCCAGGTGAGTCTCAGGTAAAATCGTCATCAGGACGTTTGTTTTGTCCCCAGGTCGAGGAGCTCGAGCTGCCGGGGCTCTGCGCTGCCCCCGGTTAGGTGTAAAGGCGGTGTAGCGCCTGCAGGGACACGGGGCAGTAGGGTCACACAGCGCGGGCGTTGGTGGAGATATAGGGTCATTTATATAACATCACCCTGTCTGCTGCCTTCTGGAGCTGTAGGAGACAGATAGACAGTGTCCCCATCAGTCTTATTCAAACAATCTGAATAACTCGGATATATAGCTCTTATATCTCTTTTCTGTTAACTGTAACCATAACAACTATTTTTCATTATATATATATATATATATATATATATATATATATATATATATATATATATATATATATATATAATTATTTGTTTGTTTGTTTGTTTGTTTTTTACAGTTGATTAAAGCTCAGGTGTGCCACACCTGGCAACCTTAGAAGAGAGGTAGATCCTTTATTGATCCCGAAGGAAATTTAGCAGCCAGTAGCACAATTACACAATTACAGCACAGTACTACAATACAATAATTGCAATAATAACAATAATAACAAAACATAGAATAAAGAATGAGTTTTCTAAAATAGTACCAGTTAAATAAGTGTCAGCTGAATGTAATTGAAAATCACTGTAAAAAAAGATTTATATATATATATATAAAATATAATACATATCGATACTCAATTCTGTCACACCTGGCACCCATAAGATAGATAGATCCTTTATTGATCCCGCAGATAATATTAGTAATTAACATTTTAAATTATTATTATTGACTCTGTTCACCCGTGGTCTCTCTACTTGAATGTATCCTTGTTGTAAAAGGTGTTGACACTTTCTATTAGAAACACTTCATCATGTTTATTTATTTATTTATTTATTTATTTATTTATTTTACAGTTTATTGATGCTCAATTCTGTCACACCTGGCAACCTTAAGATAGATAGATCCTTTATTGATCCCACAGAAAATTGTGCAGCCAGTAACAATTACACAATTACACAGCACAGTAATACAATACTATAATAATAACAATAATAACAATAATAACAATACATAGAATAATGAATGAGTTTCCTAAAATAGTACCAACTAAAAAGTCGAGATTATCTTAACACTGAAATGTCATTGAATTATGTATATATATACAAAATATAAATAGTATAATATAAACAAAAAATAGTAATACAATACAATCAATACATATAATAAATATGAAACATAATATGCCAACTGGAGATGAAAGGCAGTGCAGTTATAAGGAATAAGGAATGAAATAATCTCCTTGATTTATGCTGGATTAATGCCCCAAAACAACGTTTTCTGGGCAACATTTTCCTATTAAAGTGCTTGGTGAGCGTAAGTCTTGTAGGTAAGCTGAAGCTATCAGCTTTAACATGGTAACAGGACCCGTAGGAACCCCTGTGAACTTTATTCACTAGGTTTTTTCTGACACAGGCTTGTATAAATACGTGACTCATGGATCATTAGGTTTACATTTCGGGCTGTTTGTTCTGTTTCAGAGTCCTCGATGGCTTCAGCTTGGCAGAGCATTGAATCCATGCACCAGTGGATCCTGGAGAATGGAGGTAAGGACCAGCAGGGAAATGCGCACACTTGTCTAGTCCCTGTAGAGAAGTAGAAGTACTGCCAATAGAATAGGACTCTCTGGGCAGAAAAACATGATGAACCTATTGGCACCATGCTGCCTAATGCCAGGCGTGGTTTAGCAGAGGGGTATAAAGCCCCCCCCCAGCATTGAGGAGCTGTGGAGCAGTGGAAGCTGTGGTGTTGAGTTAGAGAGTTAGAGATGAGGTTTAAGTAGTGATCATCACTACTTGAGTGCAATCAAATCCTCACATCAATTCTCCTCTAAAATCTAGTAAAAAGCCAGTCAGAAAGATACAGTTACTCCAACAAAAGCAGGATCAGCCCCTTTAATAAGAAACAATGAATGTGCAGATGTCCCAATACTTTTGTCCATATAGTGTATACTGAGTTGCTTGCCAAGAAAATTGAAAAAATAAGATGTTTAGGAAGATGTTTCAGTGTTTAGAAAGTACTGACGATGTCATTTCCACTCTGGGCCGGAGCGCTGCTGCTGCTACTGCACTATATGGAGGTTTGGTGGTGGAGCTGCAGGAGGAGAACCTCTCTCCAGAACTGCTGCTGTGTAACGCTGCAGAACCCATAGAGTCATATTAGTGTAAAATCCTGTAGTATTGCTCCACCACCTCAGCCCACATGCTGCTCCACCTTCAGATCAAGCTTCTGGAGCTTCTCTCAGCTTGTCCAGAAATGCATGTGTACAGTTGTCCATGAGGGGGTGCTCAAAGCGTGATTTGTATTTATAGCAGTGGAGTAAAAGTGAATTAAACTCCCTACCTGTAGAGGGAGTCCAATTCTCACATAGCGCTGCTTTAACTGTGTGTGTCTGCTCTCTTGTTTCTTCTTTTCTAGATAAGCGGACGGACCCCTGGTTGCTGGTGTACTCCCCCGTGCCTGTAGCTTGTGTCTTTCTGTGCTATCTCGGTGTCATTTGGGTCGGACCCAAGCTCATGAAAAACAGAGAACCCCTGAACCTCCGAGTCGTCCTTATAGTCTATAACTTCGCCATGGTCTGTCTGTCCGTCTACATGTTCCACGAGGTGAAGCGTCCCGTCCTCTCTGTCCTCTTCTGCTTTAATGCCTTAATGGCTATTGACGCTATTATGTCCAAAAGTATGTGGACACATGTTTCTCCACTGTTTCTTCTGAAGCCAATGCTTTTAATAAGAGGTTTGCATCAACCTCATGAGTGCTGGATGACCCCAGCTTAGTTCCATCACTCCAGGGAACCCCACAGTCCGGTGCCTGGGGGCTTTATACCCCTTGGGACCATGCTCAGGGTTGAGCACAGTGACCTTAGGCTCATGATGCTGCTCCAGAGCGTCCCATTTGTCAGTGCTTTTCTATTAAGATTATGCAAAGCAGCGAGAAGCACTTAGCATATAGAAGAGGGGGTGTGGATATTTTTGGACATATAGTGTATCTCTCTTCTGCTTACTCTTCATATATATTCTCCTATAATACATATGTTATATATAAAGAGCAGTAGAGGTAGATGACCACCAGTGATTCTGATATTTGCATTTCGTTCACCTGCTCAGTTTTTAGTGACCTCCTGGCTGTCAAACTACAGCTACCTCTGTCAGCCTGTGGACTACAGCACCAGTCCTCTGGCCATGAGGGTGATTATCACTTTCACTTGTATGAACATTGACCGTGGTAAAAACACTGCAGGCCAGGACAGAGTGTAAGTCTTATTCCGGTGTCTTTTTTTCCCTCTCAGATGGCCAGCGTGTGCTGGTGGTTTTTCTTCTCCAAGGTCATCGAGCTCGTCGACACGGTGAGTAACTAAACAGCGATGCCTGAGAATGCCTCTAGAACCAGGGTGAATGAGGTGTGATATGGAACAAATGTGCTGTAAAAGCTGCAAAAACAAAAGGAAGATAAGAGTGACCGGACAAAGGGAAGGGTGTTAGAGTGAAGGGTGTTAGAGTGTTCTCTGGAAGGGTGTTAGGGTAAAGTGTGTTAGGGTGTTCTCTGGAAGGGTGTAAGGGTAAAGTGTGTTAGGGTAAAGTGTGTTAGGGTGTTCTCTGGAAGGGTGTTAGGGTAAAGTGTGTTAGGGTGAAGGGTGTTCTCAGGAAGGGTGTTTGGGTGAAGTGTGTTAGGGTGAAGGGTGTTAGGGTGTTCTCTGGAAGGGTGTTAGGGTAAAGTGTGTTAGGGTGTTCTCTGGAAGGGTGTAAGGGTAAAGTGTGTTAGGGTAAAGTGTGTTAGGGTGTTCTCTGGAAGGGTGTTTAGCTGAAGTGTGTTAGAGTGAAGGGTGTTCTCAGGAAGGGTGTTAGGGTGAAGGGTGTTAGGGTGTTCTCTGGAAGGGTGTTAGGGTAAAGTGTGTTAGGGTGAAGGGTGTTCTCTGGAAGGGTGTTAGGGTAAAGTGTGTTAGGGTGAAGGGTGTTCTCAGGAAGGGTGTTTGGGTGAAGTGTGTTAGGGTGAAGGGTGTTAGGGTGTTCTCTGGAAGGGTGTTTGGCTGAAGTGTGTTAGGGTGAAGGGTGTTAGGGTGTTCTCTGGAAGGGTGTTAGGGTAAAGTGTGTTAGGGTGAAGGGTGTTAGGGTGTTCTCTGGAAGGGTGTTAGGGTAAAGTGTGTTAGGGTGAAGGGTGTTCTCTGGAAGGGTGTTAGGGTAAAGTGTGTTAGGGTGAAGGGTGTTCTCAGGAAGGGTGTTTGGGTGAAGTGTGTTAGGGTGAAGGGTGTTAGGGTGTTCTCTGGAAGGGTGTTTGGCTGAAGTGTGTTAGGGTGAAGGGTGTTAGGGTGTTCTCTGGAAGGGTGTTTGGCTGAAGTGTGTTAGGGTGAAGGGTGTTAGGGTGTTTGGCTGAAGTGTGTTAGGGTGAAGGGTGTTAGGGTGTTTGGCTGAAGTGTGTTAGGGTGAAGGGTGTTAGGGTGTTTGGCTGAAGTGTGTTTGGCTGAAGTGTGTTAGGGTGAAGGGTAAAACTTACTGGTCACTCCTTGTACAGAAGCTCGAAGCTTTGTGTAGTCATGGATGATCAGTTATCCTTCTCAAGTCATGTTGAGAACGATGTCAAGTCAACTCCTCCAGAACACAGCGGCACGGTTACTCCACTGCTGCGTTCTCTCTTCACTGGCTTCCTGTAGCTGCTGCCTGCATCAGATTCAGACCCTGACTCTGGCCTACAAAGCCAAGACTGGACCAGCCAGCCCCTCCGTACTTGATGGCGATGGTCAAAAGCCGATCTGCACCGAGAGCCCTTCCAGCTTCAAGCACGGCTCGGCTCGACCCGCCATCCTTAAAGATCCACGGAAGACGAGCGTCCAGACTTTTTTCTGTCCTGCACCGAAGTGGAGGAACGAACTTCCCCTGGGTGTTCGAACAGCCGAGTCGCTCTCTGTCCTCAAACCCAGACTGAAGACCCTCCTCTTCTGAGAGTACTTGGACGATTAGAGTACTATGGTCACCTTATTGACTTGTGTTTAGTCTAAAGCTTAAAGGTACCTTTGAACTATTAGTCTATTCTAACTAGCTGAGGTTTTCTTGGGGGAAATAGCTAAGCACTTTTGGTGAAGGGTGTTCTCAGGACGGGTGTTAGGGTGAAGGGTGTTCTCAGGACGGGTGTTAAGGTGAAGTTCTGTGTTCTAGAACTACTGATCTGATTTAAACTGTTCTAGAATGTTCTCTTTTATTCCAACTGTTCTAGAATGTTCTCTTTTATTCCAACTGTTCTAGAATGTTCTCTTTAATTCTGACTGTTCTAAAATGTTCTCAATCACTGTGTTCTTTTGTTGTTTGGATGTGATCTTTAGGTCTTTTTCATTTTACGTAAAAAGAACAACCAGCTGACCTTCCTGCATGTTTACCACCACGGTACCATGATCTTCAACTGGTGGGCTGGAGTCAAATATGTAGCTGGTGGCCAGTGTATGTCTACTTCTGTGTGTGTGTATGTGTGTGTGTGTGTGTGTGTGTGTGTGTGTGTGTGTATGCACTCTGAATAATACCAATTTATTTATGTATCATTAATAATACCTGATTTCCATCAGGCTAGTAAGACTGTACTGCTGTGTAAAAGGTTCTGAGATGACCGCCTTCTGTGTGTGTAGCGTTCTTCATCGGCCTGCTGAACACCTTTGTGCACATCGTGATGTATTCGTACTACGGGCTGGCGGCTCTGGGTCCTCATATGCAGAAGTACCTATGGTGGAAACGCTACCTCACCTCCCTGCAGCTGGTAAATACGGAAATACACGCATCACCTCTCAGACACTTCATGAGTTGCTGCTTATGCAGAATATGATTTAGGGTTGATTTACCCATAAAGCTTTATCCTGAAGCTGGCACAGTCTGTAGCCCTCCTTCTGTTCGATACAAATCAAGTAAAATGTCATACACCCTTTTAATGATTCTCACATAAAATAATACAAATGCATGATTGGCCATATAAGCCCTACTTGTGGAAAATGTGCTTGGACCCCGCGGATTGCCGCTTATTTTACATATTTTAATATTCTGGCATAATTTCGCCTCTCTGTTTAATGTATTACCTCCCACTTTCACCCACTGCTAAGACAAATACTTTGCAGGTCGCATTTTACAAGTACAACCAATTCTAATTGATGAACCCATTATATACTATATGGACAGAAGTATTGGGACACCTTCTAATTCATTCTTTCTTCTGAAATCAAGCACACAAAAGAGTTTACAAAGAGTTTAGGATTTTAGGAGTTGGAGTAACTGTCTCTTCTGTCCGACGAAGAAGGCTTTGTAATAGATTTTGGAAGAGCATTGCTGTGAGGATTTGATTGCATTCAGTGACAAGAGCAGTAGTGAGGTCAGGATGTTGGATAATGATCACCACCCTCAACTCCCCAACTCATCCCAAAAGTACTGGATGGAGCTCCACCACCACCACAGTTCTTCCACTGCTCCACAGCTCCTCAATGCTGGGGGGCTTTATTATACCCCTCTATAGACCACGCCTGGCATTAGGCAGCATGGGTCATGTCTACCAGAGAGTCCTATTCATTTGGCAGTACTTCTTCTCTACAGGGACTAGACAAGCTGTGTGTGTGTGCCTTTGCACATCTGTGTCAGCAATGGGTGCAACCTACGAAAGCTGAATGCATTCATTAGAATGGGGTGTCCACAAACATTTGGACATATAGTGTATTACTGGGTACCTTTCTTCAAGAGCTCTCAGATGATATTAATATTTCTAAGGAATGCTCCACCTTTCTGTTTCCAGCTCCAGTTTGTCCTGCTGACCACACACACCGGCTATAACCTGTTCACAGAGTGTGATTTCCCCGACTCCATGAATGCAGTAGTGTTTGCCTACTGCATCAGCCTCATCCTGCTCTTCAGCAACTTCTACTACCAGAGCTACATCAACAGGAAGAGCAAACGCTCCTAACGGACTGGGCCAAGTGCGTACCCGTCCCAAATCAACCCCTCCACCCTAACCCTCCCCACTTCTGCACAGGGAACGTCTGCATTGCTGAAATGTTGCTGCACAGAAACCTTGGTCGACGAGGTACGTCAGAGGTACCACAGTTACACCATCCGCAAAGAGCTGTTCGGTGTCTGCCGTTGGGCTTCTTCATCTGGAGCTACGAGGCTAATATTGCTAACCAGTAATGGAAGCCTGTATTCTACTTTTTAGCATGATGCTAACTGCATATCTAAATCGTCCCACACTCCTCTTAAACCTTGGGAGGTATTCAGTTCCTGACACTGTATGACTCTGTGGACACTTTATTAGGCACACCTATCACAGTACACCTATCGTTAATGCAGTTAGTTCATCAGCCAATCAGGGGTCAGCTGTGCAGTGCATTTCAAATCAAGCAGCTTCAGTGATTTTGAGCGTGGTGTTATTGTTGGTGTCAGGCTGGCTTGGGTAGTTGGGTAGCGGCTGGTCTGATGCAGGTGGAAGGGATCCCAGGGGACAGCCTCCTAACAGGTCGGTCCGGATGAGACTCAAAAGGGGAACCCGAATCTGATCGGAAGCCTTGATGACTATGTTTCCAGGCCTGGATTTTGCACAGCTGATGTAATTGATTGGTCATGTCGAATCACACCCAGGATCAAGTCCGTGACCCATTCTCTGCCATACAAAAAAAAGTGTTCCTAATAAATTGCTCGGTGAGAGACATATAGATGTGGGCAAACATATGGGCAGAACTGAGCGTTCCACCGGACTTACTAGGTTAATGTAGCTGAGAATACTGAAGCCGTATAACCCAGTGTATACCCCACCTGTATCTATATATACGGAGAACTGCCGTTACCTTAGTGACGGCCGTTAGTCCACGCTTATGGAGAGCAGCGAGTCATACAGTGTCAGAAACCACATCAGTTGGCACCGTGCCAACGCGTCAGCTCCAACGTTAAAACCGAAGAAACCAAACGTCTGACACCAAACACGTCTTGGCAGATTGCCCACCTTTTGAGCTAAAGCCTCGTATCTCCATTTATGTCGTATTGTGAATCTTTCCATTGTATCAAAATCTCATGATGAACGGACCAATAGAAATGCTTCAATAATTGGATTTTTCTTTTTCTTTTTTTTTTTTTGCATTGACGTCCATTGAAGGAGTTTTTTTCACGCTCCAACACGTCAACCCCTTAAACTCTATAAACCCAGGGGTCAAAACTTTAATTCCTCACTGTTCACACTCCCCATAATTCAACACTGGTTTCACAGTTGATACGAAATAAACAGGATAATAACTGAATAATGCATATTACTCATGAATTCATAGTGGATACATGATCATCCATAGTGGATACTGAATCATTTATAGTAGTTACTTAAGAATTCACAATGGATAGTGGATAATTTACAGTAGGTACTTAATAATTCATAGTAGATACTGAATAATTCATAGTGGCTACCTAATGACCCATAATGAATACTGAATAGTTTGTAGTAGTTAATAATGTATAGGACATACCTACGAATTCACAGTGGATAGTCAGTAATTCATAGTAGTTACTTAATAATTCATACTATATTCATACTACGATATTGGATAATTCATAGTGGATACTGAATAATGTATAGTGGAGAGTGGATAAGTTGCAATAGGCACTTAATAATTAGTTGTATTTACTGGAAATTCATAGTGGATACTGAATCATTTATAGTAGTTACTTAAGAATTCACAATGGATTGTGGATAATTTACAGTAGGTACTTAATAATTCATACTAGATATTGGATAATTCATAGTGGATACAGAATAATTCATAGTGGATACTGAAAATGTATAGTATTTATTTAAATCACAGTGGAGAGTGGATAAGTTGCAATAGGCACTTAATAATTAGTTGTATTTACTGAATAATTCATAGTGGATACCTAATAATCCATAATGATTACTAAAAACATTGTAGTAGTTACTTAAGAATCCACAGTTGATACCAAATAACTTAGTGGATACTGAAGAATTCATAGTCGGTGCTTAATAATTCATTTTAGTTACTGAATAATTCATTGTAGATACCTAATAACCCCCAAATGAATACTGAATAGTTTGTAGTAGTTAATAATGTATAGGACATACTTATGAATTCACAGTGGATAGTCAGTAATTCATAGTAGATACTTAATAATTCATACTAGATATTGGATAATTCATAGTGGATACTGAATAATTCATAGTAGTTACCAAATAATGCATAGTGGATGCTCAATATTTCATAAAAGTGAATAAATAATTCATACTAGATATTGGATAATTCATAGTGGATACTGAAAAATGCATAGCAGTTGCTTAAGAAGTCACAATGGATAGTCAATAATTCATAGTGGATACTTAATTCATACTAGATATTGGATAACTTATAGTGGATACTGAATAATTCATATTAGTTTCCAAATAATTCATAGTGGATACTGAATTATTTGTAGTTGGTACTTAATAAGTCATGATCGACTTAGGGAGGAGGGGGAATTGTGTTGTCTTTGTGCTGGTAGTTCACTGGTAAAGGAATTATTACAACACTTTGTTTTATTTGTAATAATTTAGGGTTTTTATTTTAAGAAGCGCTTCAGTGAAAAATCTGCCATTGTGTTTATCATTCTGAGTAAATTCAACTGTAAACATCACCCCCACTAGAGGGCAGTGTTGGCCCACCACTGATTTCACACACAGTCAGAAGCGCTTCGCTCAGCCATCATGAAATCTTAATTACATCTTAAATGCACACACACACACACACACACACACACACACACACACACACACACACACACTCAAGGACAAACATGTAACTGTAATATTTGAGAACTTTATTTTCTGAGACATGACAGAGTGACACATAATAATTAATATTTAAACAAACTATACATTTTATACATCTGGTAGGAGTTGTGTGGATATTACTGATGTGTTAAGAATACCCACCGAGCTTTTATAAAATAATCAAACCAGATCATCTGGAAGAAAAACACAGAGTCACGATGCAACACAAACATTGCAAACATTCACAGACAAAAACACAGCAACTCTAAATACTGCTTTACTACACTTCAGTCGAGAGCGAGAGAGAGAGAGGGAGAGGCACAGAGAGAGAGAGAGAGAGAGAGAGAGAGAGAGGGAGAGAGAGGGAGGTGGGTGGTGAGAAGAGGAGTATCAGGGCTTTAATACTGATGAGTCTCATTTCTGACATTGGTTCAGCTCCAGCGTTGTGACGGCGCTGTGGGTGGGTTTCGGGCTGGACGTGCGGCTCATTGCGGCTCGCCACTATTCCGTTAAAGGGCCCATACCATCGAAAAGTTACAGACAGCTGAATCGTCCTCAATTATTAGAAATAAAACACTCGATTCAGTCTGAAAACAGTGACGCTTCAAAACGTCGCCTCTGCAGCTCATATGGGCCACTTTCAGATGCTAGTTCTTGTGACATCACACCACCCAAATAATGAACATACAGCAGTTTATATACTCCCACTGATGAAGTTCACAGATTCTAACCCAGCCACAAACAAGCATTTCATAGGGAGTGTTTCAGCCCATACTGCCATAACACAGGGCAGCCAATCAGAATAGAGGTCATTTACATACACCAGTCTTTTTTTAGGACAGAGGACCACGGCCTGTTTCATCAGAGAGGCTGAAAAACATACATTTATTACTTAAAACCACACGATTGTCACTGAGTGAGTGAACCTCAGGGGAAAGATGAAGGCCGTACAGGACAAGGGAGGGATATGGGCCCTTTAAAGATAAATAAAGGAGAGTAGGGATGGGATGGCATGAGAACGTCATGGTATCAGTGAGTAAAATTATCAGTTTTGGGTGTTGCACAGGTTTTTTGTAGATCATTGGTACCGGATCTCACCTCTCTTTCTTTAAAACCCCAAATATGAACTATAATTTAAATAAATATAAATATCACCAGCACTACTAGTGTTTACAGCTCCGACCGGACCTGTAAATCTGCAGTCCTGGTGCGTTCGGTATGATTTTCACTGGGTTTTATACCACACTATAGCCTTAAAACCAGCGGCCGCCCCATCCCTACAGCGGAGATCCATGAACACGAACTAAGCAAGACCTCAGTGAGAGATCTGACCAGGCCAGAACGGCGACCACTAGGCTGCTGAGCTGAAAACAAAGAGAGATAGAGATCCATAGAGAGGAGCGAAGACAGGATCAGAGAGGAGAGAGCAGACGAAAGGCCGCTCAGGTGGAGGCTGGTCTACGTCTCGGTATAAACGGAGTTCATTTGGCTCAGGCTGCGCTCGAAGCTGCCCAGCTGGAAGAAGACGCTGTCCTCCGGGCTCGGAGTGAACTGGGACACTGACCCGCTGAGGTCCGGCAACAGACTGAAACCTGTACACACACCAGAGAAGGACCGGGTAAAGGTGATGAGGGAAATGACAACATTTTAATCACTCGTACACTCTGTGGACAAAAGTATTGGGACGCCTGCTCATTCATTGTGTCTTCTCAAGGAGATCAAGGGTATTAAATAGAGCTGATCCGGCCTGCTTTTGTTGGAGTAACTGTCTCTACTGTCCAGAGAAGAAGAAGGCTTTCTACTAGATTTTGGAGGAGGAGCATTGCTGTGAAGGAGCATTGCTGTGAAGATTGTTAGTTAGGGGTGTTAGTTAAAGGTCAGGATGGTGGATGATGATCACCATCCCACCTCCATTATCCCCAACTCATCCCAAAAGCATCATTCCTACATTCCATACTGCTCCACAATGCTCCTCAATGCCAGGGGGGCTTTATACTACTATTCTACTAGCCCACGCCTGGCATTATTAGGCAGCATGGTGCTGATAAGAGTCCAGAGAGTCCTATTCTATTGGCAGTACATCTCTGCAGGGACTAGACAAACTGTGTTTGCACATCTGCGTCAGCAGCAATGGGTGCAACTGAAAGTAGCTGAATGCATTCCTTAGAAACGGTGTCCACAAACATTTGGACACATAGTGTATATGGACATGTTTTTCTGTGAGCGTTAAAACGTTAAGGGGTTAAAGTGAGTGTGAGTGTGTACCTGTGGAGGACGCGGTGGAGCAGCTGGTGTGGAAGCCGTTGTGTTGGTGTGTGCTGAAGCCGTGCGACTCTGTGGGGAGGTGGACGCTGCTGATGTTCTGCTCCACTCTGTAATTATCCCCGAAGTGGAAGCAGCTCTGAAAGTTTCCTCGGTAATCTGCTGAAACGCAAACACAGAGAGGAAGTTAGCCGGTTACAGTGACTAAGATAAGGTGGTCTTAGAGCTCAGCCACTGCTTGATGCACTGAATGTCTAGGGCACAGCAGCCGGGCGAGCTGGAGACGGTACCTTCAGTGCTCGGGAGGCTGTGGAAGGTGGGGTAGGGCTTGTGGTGTGAATGGAGCTGGTGCTGCTGTGTGGAGGGCAGATTCTGCTGCTTTTCCACCAGAGCAGAGGGAGGAGACGGAGCCGTCTTCAGGGGACTGATCCCCGGTGACAGCAAAGAACCCGATAACCTGAGAGAGAGAGAGAGAGAGAGAGAGAGAGAGAGAGAGAGAGAGAGAGAGAGAGACAGAGGAAGAATTGAGTTGAGCTGAACTGAAATCAGTTTAGATTAGAATAAACCCAAATACACATAAAGTCAGTGGTTGGTGAGAGTGTCTACCTGTAATTAACTCTATATAACATTAGAATAAACCCAAATAAACATAAAGTCAGTGGTCAGTCAGAGTGTCTACCTCTAATTAACTCTATATAACATTAGAATAAACCCTAATAAACAAAAAGTCAGTGGTCAGTGAGAGTGTCTACCTCTAATTAACTCTATATAACATTAGAATAAACCCAAATAAACATAAAGTCAGTGGTCAGTGAGAGTCTCTACCTGTAATTAACTCTATATAACATTAGAATAAACCCAAATAAACATAAAGTCAGTGTTCAGTGAGAGTGTCTACCTGTAATTAACTCTATATAACATTAAAATAAACCCAAATAAACATAACGTCAGTGGTCAGTGAGAGTGTCTACCTGTAATTAACTCTATATAACATTAAAATAAACCCAAATAAACATAAAGTCAGTGGTCAGTAAGAGTGTCTACCTGTAATTAACTCTATATAACATTAGAATAAACCCAAATAAACATAAAGTCAGTGGTCAGTGAGAGTGTCTACCTGTAATTAACTCTATATAACATTAGAATAAACCCATATACACATAAAGTCAGTGGTCAGTGAGAGTGGCTATCTGTAATTAACTCTATATAACATTAGAATAAACCCATATACACATAAAGTCAGTGGTCAGTGGGAGTGTCTACCTGTAATTAACTCTATGTAACATTAGAATAAACCCAAATAAACATAAAGTCAGTGGTCAGTGAGAGTGTCTACCTGTAATTAACTCTATATAACATTAAAATAAACCCAAATAAACATAAAGTCAGTGGTCAGTAAGAGTGTCTACCTGTAATTAACTCTATATAACATTAGAATAAACCCAAATAAACATAAAGTCAGTGGTCAGTGAGAGTGTCTACCTGTAATTAACTCTATATAACATTAGAATAAACCCATATACACATAAAGTCAGTGGTCAGTGAGAGTGTCTACCTGTAATTAACTCTATATAACATTAGAAAAAACCCAAATAAACATAAAGTCAGTGGTCAGTGCTGTTGGTCAGTGAAGTTATTGATATGTTAGATGTTTTTAGATAAGTAGTTTTTCAGATTTCTCAGCCGAACACTTCTGCACAGTACTGAATGTAAATTCTACGCAGATTTGCTGATGACCACTGCATGCTGTAGAATGCCGCTGGAATGCCTCCGCAGGGACAGGCCTACTTAATGGTGTATTTGCTTACTCTGTATCGTGCTTCGTACTTATCCAATCGTTGTCATAATAAAAATTTACGAGGCTGGGTTTGATCATGTACAGGCTCATACTTCAGTCCAGATGGATTTTCAGAAAACATGCCTCTGACATGCCGTACACCGCGATGGCTTGGGGGAAGCCACGATGGCTTACTGATGCTCGCTGCAATGCGGCCGAATAAATAAAGCCTTTGTTAGTGCCATTAGATGCAGCTGTCACCAGCCGAGTCTTCAAAAATGCGAAATCAAGCCATTCCAACGAGAAGCACAATGCCAGCCCGAGCGGGCCTGTTGAAGTCCTTCCTGCCCTTATGCAAAGCTCGGAGCTCACACTTCAAAGGGTCACACTTCTGCATTTCAGAACAGAGAGGAAAACAAAAACAAACCCAATGAATTGCCTTTAAAAACAGAATTATCACAAACACATGGCCACACCGAGAGCCTGCACGAGCGACAGAATTGGGATATAAACAGCTTAGAATGGGTGGGAAAGCACAGGCCATGTTAGCATTAGAGAGGAAATGAAATAATTGGTCCCTCTCTGGTCATTTTGGAGTATTACGAAGTTATACACTAAAGCTGAATGAGCAAATGATAGACTTAAAGTAGCTGTAATTAAGCTGACCATAAACTTCAGACCATTTCACACTCACAAACCGATACTGGGACATTATTAAAAAAAAAATGGAACCAGTATGTTCGGAATTTGCGTCATTCACATGTGCGGGATGCCAGGATGCATATGCCCATACTCGCTAAGGAATTCCCATTAAACAGGATAAAAGCATAATCAGCCTCCGCATTAACGACAAATGGATACGAACAGGAATTTTTCTGAGTATTAAACTAAAAAACTTTACGAAAACAGTTCATCCTGTCAACATCAGCAGCAGCGTCTAGCATTTTACCTTATAATTAGGCAGGATTTGTATTTACTGCAGTGGAGTAAAAGTTCATTTGAACTTTAGTTTGAACCCCAAGAGCAAATGCAACTCCGGGGCCCTATTTTAGCGATCTTTTGGCGAGCCGTCAATTGTGCACTGTGCTGATCGATTAAGGGCGTGGTGGTTCGCTCAGTACTAAGTATTATTGTTCTTAGTCTCTTAATTAATCATGGGTGTGTTTTACATTCACATTTAAGGCATTTAGCAGACTCTCTTCTCCAGAGCGACTTTCAAAAGAGCTTCACTGTTTACTGAAGAAGAACCTCAGCTAGTTTAAATAGACTAATTTAAAGATCCTCTAATCTTAGACTCTACTAAACACAAGTCAATATGGAGACCATAGTACTCTTCTCTTCGCCTGAGTACTCTCAGAAGAGGAGGGTCTTCAGTCTGGGTTTGAGGACAGTGAGTGTTGGACTCGTTCCACCACTTCGGTGCAGGACAGTAAAAAGTTTGGACGCTTGTCTTCCGTGGATCTTAAAGGATGGCGGGTCGAGCCGAGCCGTACTTGAAGCTGGAAGGGCTTTTGGGGCAGATCGGCTTTTGAGCATCACCATCAAGTACAGAGGGGCTGGCTGGTCCAGTCTTGGCTTTGTAGGCCAGAGTCAGGAGGAATCTGATGACCTGGGCAGCAGCTACAGGAAGCCAGTGAAGAGAGAACCCAGCAGCAGAGGAGGAGGGACATTTTTGTACCCTTTATGAACTTTAAGGACATTCTCTCTGTGTCGCTTTTTGAGTTTTTTGTTATTTTGATTTATTTTGTTTAAGAACTTTCTGCATTTTCCTCTGTTTTCTGTTGATTTTTGCTCAATAAACCTGCCTAGTGGATCCTCTTCCTGTGTCTGAGCTCCCCTCTTACAGCTTTGGAGTAAAGTCACATTACTCCCACCATCCAAATAGGGCTTAAAAGATCTATTATTAAAGTATATTAAATATTATTATTATTATTAATAATAATAATAATAATAATGTAAACCGTATAAAATATCCTACAATCCAGATCTGATACACAGCAAAAAAAAAAAAACCCTGTGACATCAGTTCATCCATAACTCGTCTTTTTTTCCACAGAAGCCAACATCGCATTCCTCAACCTTGATTTCATCACCAGAAAAACATTAAACACTCTCTCGCTCTCTCACAGCGCTCTCGCCTAAAACCGTGACTCACATCTCTCTACCGCCCAACAGCCTCATGTCTCGGGACAGCTGAACTTCGAGGACTCCGGGCCTTCTTCTGAAACTTGAACTAGACCGAAATGCAAGGTCTGTGTGTGTGCCAATGCTTTGAGTATTGTGATCTGATGAGCCAAAACATTAGAACCACCTTCCTAATATGCTGTTCGGTCTGACATGTGCCTCTAAAGGAGCTCTGACTGGCACTGGACTGTACTAGAGCCTTGAAGGTGGTACACGGTTCAACATAGTGGTGCTCCAAATGGTTCTTTGGAGATATATAATATATCCCAGACTGTCACAGGACTGTCAGTGGTCTTAACTGTCCAAACTGTCCAAAGCAGATTGGTCCAGAGGTCCCACTCTTTGTCTAGGTGTTCTCTGACAATCTTTTTTGACAGTGAAGGTCTCCTCCTTGCTCACCTACCATCCAAATCAGACTAGTCTGGTCTCTTTCTGATGGTCAGCTGTGATGTGAAGCTACCTGTGGGTCCCGTGATTACATTTAAGGATTGTTGGAGGCATCTTGTGGTTCTGCTCTTGGGCTGAACTTGCTAGGATGTCCTGACCTGGTCATGCTGGTCAGCTGTTCCACTGGTGAATGATTTAGTGGATTTAGTGGAACGACGGCTGATTTCTAACTGTACTGAGATCTTTTTAAACCCCTTCCATCTACAGACTCCTCTGCATCTCCACCCTTCTTCCTAAAGGCCTCTTTGAGAGAGCTCTCTGGATCTGACCATGATGGTGATCTTCTTCACCACCCCTCACTTCAACCCTCAGTCCAGAGCAGACCAGACTAAACGTCTGAGGTTTAATAAGACTCCAGACTCCTCCAGAACAATCCTCTCCAACCATGTTCTGATCATCTGCAGCTGATGTTCTGCAGCTGGTTCTGATTCTACACATTTGAAGGAGTGATAAACGTTAAATGCATGGATTAAAACTCCCAAAATGACCCAAAAATGGTTGAAACATTTAAAAGGTTGTACTGCAAATTGACAAAGAAATGCTCATTTATACTGCACGCATTTTAATA
Organism: Salminus brasiliensis; assembly: GCF_030463535.1. Taxonomy (NCBI): domain Eukaryota; kingdom Metazoa; phylum Chordata; class Actinopteri; order Characiformes; family Bryconidae; genus Salminus; species Salminus brasiliensis. The sequence continues at coordinate 2,254,943 of NC_132883.1, forward strand.
AGGCTAGGTGTCCTCAAACTTTTTGACGGGCAGCGTGTTTTACAGCAGTCCACGTTTCCTCTCTAGTAATACCGGACTAACTCCAACTCTTGGTGTAGAGGAGCCTTGGTGCAGTGCTCTGCAGCGTGGGGCGTCCAGCCATGTGGTTCTGCGCAGCGGCGGCGTTTTCCCCCGGGAGCTGCTGTCAGCACAAACTCAGGAAACAGTTATACTGTTCATATTTTTACAAGCTGCCTCTATGTGCAGCTAAAGTGAATCAGGGTGTAATCAGTGGCAGCTGCGGCGCGCTCAGCCTGCAGGAATGAGGGGAATCTTTCAGACGCTCGATTCATCTCTTCCCTCAGCTTTCACCTTCTCCGATCGTCACCTCCACCGAGCTCTTTTCCTCTGCCTCTCCGGCCTCTGATCCCCACCGAAGATTATCTGTCTCGAGGAGGGAGATCCAGCTGACCTTTGACCCTAGGGGGACGGCGGGGGTGCAGGGTGCCTACTTTTATGCTGATCTGAGAGGAGCCTGTGAGGAAGACTCTCTCTCTCACCTAAACCGTACACAGCTTTCCTCAGCTGGGACGTGCTTGGTGTCCTGGTGTCTCCTGGAAAGGTTTTACTCTAGATGTTGGAACATTGCTGTGAGGAGGATTTGACTGCATGGATGTTGGACCATTCATCATTTCAGAGAGCACAGTTCTTCCACCGCTCCACAGCTCAATGCTGGAGAGCTTTACGCCCGTCTAGCCCACAAACTGCGTTGGGAACGTTAGGCTCAAGTGTGGCTGCTCTGGGGCATGTTGTTCTATGGGCAGTGGTATTACTGGTTCCTTGTTTTTTAGAAATATGAGCTCCCCAACTGTATGGTGTGAACAAATTTAGGGGAAAATAGTCTAATCTAATATAAAATTAATATTATAAAATAACTAACGCTGATTATTATGTGCTTCTCCTCTGATTTCTCTCGCTGTTACCAACTTTTTCAGTGTTGCCAATTTTTTTCGTAAACTTTTCGTATACTCTTTCGGCCTGTGGGGTAAAAATGCTGTGTGTGATCCCACATACTGGCAATGAATGTTACTGCATTACTGCAATTAGTCAATTATCTCAGAAACCTCGAAAATCTCCTAAAAGGCAACTTTGACGTCTCAGAAAGATTTAATTCCTGTAATTTTGGAGCATTTCTATTGGTCCAATCATCATGAAATTCTGATACAATTGGATCTACTACTTATGTTTACACTTGTCATTATTATACATTCCCAGTATGAACAGGTGAGATCTGATTTTCGTGAATGAATGAAAAAAAAACCCAGATAAACCCAGATTAATTCATAATGAAATCAATGGTTGGGTCTAGTACTAGAACGAATTGAAAGGGTCTAATAGTAGGGCACGTTGGCTGGATCTAGTACTAATATTGGAACGTCTGACTGTTGACGGACGTCTGTCTGGGCTGTTTTCAGTCACTGGAGCTCCTCCTGTGTTTTCCGCTGCTGAGATACACAGCAATACTCCAGAAACTGACCTGAACACCCCTCATTTCGAGACCACCGCTCCCATCAGCATAGAGATATTCACAAGCAGTGCTGCTGTTTAAACCACACAGGCGTAAGATGTGGAAATAGACTAAAATGTTGGCGGGGTGGAAGTTTATGGTTTAAGATATGGTCCATATGGTCCGTATTTCTAGAAACAGAATATAGAGAAATACAAAAATATGGAAAACTGTGAAAATTAAGGAACCACGTTCTGCCCAAACTCGAAACCCATAACTGGAGCTAAAAAGACTGGATGTCCACTATTCTGATGATGTCAGCAGAGCGGCTCAGCAGCACATACTGATGGTATACTAAACTCCATGAGAACATCTGTGAAGGCTGACGAGCATTAATCGGCTCAAATGACTCAGTTCTGACTCTAGTTCTGACTCAGCTCACTCAATTTGGCGAACGTGACTGCTCGTCTGAACGCGATTCATTAGACACGGACTGTGTGTGAGTGAGTGTGTGTGTGAGTGAGTGTGGGAGAAAGAGGCACTTTGATTCTGGCTCTGAAGGTGAATATCAAAAGAGGTGAGGATCAAAGGCCTGGAGTGTAAAGCAGAGCGCGACTCGGGTAAAAAAAACACAAAAAAACCCCCCAAAAAAACACGTCCAGCTTAAAGCGGATGGACGAGACAGAGACGGAGAATCAGAGTCAAACTGTGGTTTGAACTTCAGTCCATCACTGGAACACCGCTCATTCCAACCCTTCTGCTCTGGATGATGAAGTATCACAGTTATTAAAGGCAGACTCTGGGCCAGACAGGTTTCCATGACAACCTCTTTCATTCATGACCCCGCTGCCGCCAAACGGAGTTCCAGTTTAAATCCCGTTGTCGATGGGGCGTGGAAATTACAGGTCATCCTGGTGGAAAGTTTTGGAGAAATTGAGGTGAGGCAGCCCTCAGATACCAACACACACACACACACACACACACATATATTTATATCAAAAACAACAGCAGCCTCTTTAAAGCCTGAACTTTGTGTCGGCAACCTCATAAGCGACAGTTTAACACCAGAACGACCAAAGGCGGTCATTCTGACAGCTCTGATTTTTGGAGATGGAATAGCTTTGACTAAAGAACCCCCCTGAGTCTAACAATCTCTGACTTTTACTATATTAGCGCATATTTTAGTCTGACAGTTCTAAGCATTTCTACCTAGAAAGGCCAATAGCGTTGACCATGACCATATTTTCACCATGTACATTAACCTTCTGCAGACTGAGGGCATTTTCGTGATTTCTCCATGATTGATCTTCTTAAATTTACCCTTAAAGGCACTTGTGTAGAAGATGACACCCACATGTTTTACATCAACATCAGATGTTCAGAACAATCTCAGCTCAGCCACTGTAATGAGACCCCCAGTGACCTAAAACACTGAGTGAGGAGATGCTCTCCACTCAGAGACCCCAAAGGAATTCAGAAATTCTGAATAAGACGGTATAGAAACAACAGAGAGGCAGAGGACACACAGAAGCATAGGCCAACCAATTACAGATGGGAGGCAGATGACGGACACACAAAGCCACCAGTTAAAATTCTGTAGTATTACTCCACCGCCTCAGTCCACATGCTTCTCTACCTTTAGATCAAGCTTCTGGAGCTTCTCTCAGCTTGTCCAGAAATGCAGAAAAGTGAAGGGGCAGTGGTTGGTGTGGTTGGTGTGGCGCAACTAACAGATAACACCACTACCTGCTAGTGAGCTACCGCACCATGTGGGACACTGGGGTAAATGGGGCAAGACTAACACTACATTGGCCCTCCTCTGTAATATGAGTACCCTTGTAAGTCGCTCTGGATAAGAGCGTCAGCTAAATGCTATAAAATGGTCCAGGCTATTGATAACAGGGTTGTGGGTTCGATACCCGGGCTCGGCAAGCTGCCACTGTTGGGCCCTTGAGCAAGCCCCTTCACCCGCCCTGCTTCCCGGGCGCTGGACTTGGCTGCCCACCGCTCTGGGGGCGTGTGTGTGCTCACTGCCCCTAGTTCACTAGTGTGTGTGTGTGTTCACTACCATAGATTGGTCAAAAGTAGAGGATACATTTCTAGTACCGTGACAAACACATGCACCTTTACCTTACCTTTTAAGGTGTCCTTTATTGGTGGGTCAAAACAAGAAGTACACTTCCTAACTGTAGGGGGAGCCCAAGAGCGAAAAATGCCAATTTTCGCATACTGCTGCTTTAAAGACTGAAGTTTTTTCCATAGTGCAACGTTGGAGAACCCGGTCTGTCTACTACTGTCAGAGGAGCACTACAGTAATTTTAAGGCTGGTACTTTATGGTATAGATGATACATAATGTTGCTTTATCATTAGAAATGTCCTGGTTGTTGATTTTTTTTCTGGTGGGGTAAAACTAGACACTAACTTCAGACACTGGACATGTCTCGGCTCATCAACTACATATGGGATAAGGGGTAAAATGCTAGTTTGATTTTTTGCTGAACTATCACTTTAAGTCACACACACACACACACACACACACACACACAACCCCTGACAGTGGGATCAGACGGGCAGAGTGAAACCAGGTTGCTCCACTGTTTCAGGCTGAAGATTCATGAGTTTGATAGCTCTGTTGCTCGTTCGTCTTGTCTCACCTGCTGGCCGGTGTTCCGCTGGGGCAGTGTGTGTACGAACACGAGCGGGACGCTAAGCCTCTCTGGCAGACGGGCAGGACGCCCCGGGCTTGGCGCTGGGAACTGTTCTGCTTCTGGTTAGTGCTCTAAAGCCATGAGGAACACTGGGGCTTTACTCTGCGAGCTCAGCTCTGGGCCAGCCCAGAAAATGAGCTTATGCGATCTGAGAGGATACTGAAGGCCGCGTTCACACCGCTACTGTTCACGTCAGGCCTTAGCTCTGCAATCCTCGGAGCTGTGAGACAGTCGTGGTATGGAACAGCTGGAATTTTCCTCCACAGCTTTGCCTCAGAGAACTAGCTTAACTTCACGAGTCATTATACAGGAGATCAGAACCCCTTCAGTGCCGAGAGGGTTCACACTTCAGGTCCTCACTCTCATCATGCTGGATGAACACAGTCATTTTCTAAACAATTCATAGCGTATACTGAAGAATTCATAGTGGAAAATTCATAGTGGAAGCTGAATCATTTACGCTAGATACGGAGTGATTCATAGTTAATACTTAATAATTCATAATGGATACACAACAATACACAGTAGTTACTAAATTATTTATAGGCAATAGTGAATAATTCATAGTGAATACAGAATAATGCACAGTAGTTACTGAATAATACATAGTGGATAATAAGTAAAACATTTTAAGTAAAAATCCATGGTAGGTACCGAACAATTAATAGTGGTTACAGTAATTTGTAGTTGGTACAAATCATTTGCTGGTACTGAATAATGAATAGTAGAATAATTCATAGTGGATATTAAATAGTTCATAGTAGTTACTGAATAAATCATAACAGTAACTGAATTATTTACAGTGGTTATTGAATAAATCAGAGAAGATACTGATTAATTCAAATAAAGTACTAAATAATTCATAGAAGTTACTGAATAATCCATAGTGGATAAGCAAAAATCTATAGTAGGTTCTGAACAATTCATAGTGGTTACAGTCATTTGTAACAGGTACTAAATCATTTGCTGGTACTGAATAATGAATAGTTCTTACTGGAAAATTCATAGCGGAAGCTGATTCATTTACCCTAAATAACTTAATACTTAATAATTCATAATGGATACACAACAATACACAGTAGTAACTGAATCATTTATAGGCAATAGTGAATAATTAATCGTGGATACCGAATAATTCATAGTGGTTCCTGAGTGATTTGTAGTTGTTACTGGATACTTTATGATAGATACTGAATTATCCATAGTAGGTTCAACAATTCATACTGGTTACAGTAATTTGCAGTTGGTACTAAATCATTTGCTGGTACTGAATAATGAATAGTAGAAACATTTATATTTATATAATTTATAATAGGTACTCATTTGCTAAATATGTAAATAGGTAAATTATTTGCTGTTACTGAATAATGAATAGTAGAATAATTCATAGTGGATATTAAATAGTTCATAGTAGTTACTGAATAAATCATAGCAGTAATTAAATTATTCACAGTGGTTATTGAATAAATCATAGAAGATATTGAATATTTCATAGTGGTTTCGGAATAATACATAGTGGATAATGAAAAATCCATAGTAGGTACTGAATAATGAATAGTGGTTATGGAATAAATCATAGAAGATAATGAATAATTCACATAAGGTACTGAATCATTTATAGTGAACACAGAATAATGCACTGTAGTTACTGAATAATACATAGTGGATAAGTAAAAATCCATAGTAGGTACTGAACAATTCATTGTGGTTACAGTAATTTGTAGTAGGTACTGAATAATGAATAGTAGAATAGTAATAAATAGTGGATACTGAATTGTTTCTAGTAGATACTGACTAATTCCTACTGAATACTGAATCATTTAGTCACAGAAGCCTTAAAAACCACAAATCTGTTCATTCTCAGAGTGAAATGTCTGAGCTAGTGTTTAATCTCAGTGTGATTTCAGCGTGTTAAACAACGGTTCAACAGATAAAACGAACCTAATCCCAGAATGAAATCTGGGCCTGCGCCTTCTGGCCGACAGGCCTGGTTTCAAACTCCATTAAGCGAAGATCAAAATAAACACTTTGTGGAATTACACTGCAGGCAGTGATCCACAGCACAGGTAAACGAAGCAGCAAGGAAAAGGCAAAGAGGTCCAACGGCACCCATTCGACCCTGGAGCCGCATGGACCAGTGCGCCTGCACTGGAGCTTTACAGTAACAGAGCTTCAGAGCGCTAAGCCCTTCTCCATCTGAAACGACACTCGCGAGATGTATTTTCACTGGCATATTTTTAATATTAGCTTCAGAAAGTGATGCTGGTATTTACAAAGTAAAAGGAGTCTAAATGGGCCATTTCAGCCAGGGTAAACACATTTAGCAATGAGGTCAGCGGCTGCAGCGGCAGAGCCGGGCGCGTTAGATAATTTTGTCAAAATGTTTAATGTCCTGCTAAACCGTTTGGGAAAAACAAGTGCGGCTGCCGCTGTTGACTTTGGCAGCGGTGTGTATACTCTAGGCTTTAAACATGTAAATCAAAATGCTCCATCTTCAGGAAAATGTAAGTAGACGTTTCATACCTGGCTCGTTGTAGGTCCTGGCAAAGACGTGCCGCGGGACGGACGGGATAAAGCACCGCTATGTGTGAGCGAGCGTCCCCGTTTTGATTAGGCACCCCTGATCTAATGACATGGGCAAATAAGAGGGCAGCAGATTTTCCTAAACGACGCTGTCATCGCATCTCTATATGCAGGTGCTGCTACTATGAGGGTGGGCGAAGAGGCAGGCCGATGTGAGGGAGTCCATTAGCTACAGATGAGTGCAAACAGGCTCACGTTTTGAACCGGGCCTGGAAACACCTCTGCTTTTATTTCTGTTGAAGTATTTCTCAGGAGCGTCTCAATCTGCACCATCTTACGCCACATTAGTAGAAGATTGGGTATTAGTGATTTATACAGTCAAATTACATTTAACAATCATAAATACAAACATATTACATATCTATTTAAGTCCAGATTTAAACATAAACAAAAATCAATACAGAAGTAATTTTAATTATTTAATGTTTAATTGTGTATTTTATTGGGTATTTCTTTGAATAGGGGAATAAAAAACATTTGAAATGTTTATGTTTATTTTACTGTATTTTTACTTGTTATTTATTGTGTATGTTATGATTTTATGTCGCTTTTCTGTTTCACTAAAATGCTTCATAAATGCATCATTATTTTAATGAATTGTTTTTAGAATTAAAAAGACTATATAATACTGAATAATTCATACTGGATACTGAATAATTCACTGTAGTTATTGAATAATGCATAGTAGATTTTAAATAATTTTTAATGGATAATGAAAAATCCATAGTAAATACTGAATAATTTGTAGTGGATAATCAAAAAAACAAAACAATGGAAGATACTTAAATTCATAGTGGATAATAAAAAATACAAAGCCGATACTGAATAATTCATAGTGGTTACAGTAATTTGTAGTAGGTTCTAAATAATTTAAAGCAGTTACTGAATAATGCAAAGTATAATAATTCATAGTGGATACTGAATGGTTCACAGCACTTACTCAATAATTCATAGTGGATAATGATAAATTCATAATAGACACTGAGTAATTCATAGTGGACAATAAAAAAAAACAATAGTAGATACTGAATAATTCATAGTAGATAATGAAAAATCCAAAGTCGATACAGAATAATTCATAGTGGTTACAGTAATTTGCAGTACTAAATCATTTAAGGCAGTTACTGAATAATGTATAGTAGAATAATTCATAATGGATACTGATTGGTTCACAGCAGTTACTCAATAATTCATAGTGGACAGAAAATTTGTTTTTATAATAAAAAAAGACATGTTTTGTTTATGTTTATATATTTCCCACTCTTGAATACTTTTAAACAACTTATTACCACCTCCAAAATTCCTGTCATTACCACAACAGCCATTTTTCTGAAGGTAAGACTTCAGGTTCATGTTGTAACCATAGAAACCTGAGCACAAAAGCATCAGTCTTCGTTAGCGAGATGATCATGTACTGCCCCAGATTATGAAATAGACTAATTCAGCATAATTACTTGTACTATTTGTACAAAAAAAAAAAATAATAATAATAATAATAAAGAAATAAAGAAAGAAATGCTGACATAATTGATATGTATTTAAAGAGCAATTTAAATCTGGAAAAAAGTGAAAATTGTCATTACCAATATAGAACTGCTTGTGACAGTAATGACACCTGATGGCAGTGGTGACGGGAGACGGTAATGACAGCTTTTCAATTTCAGCATCAGTGTCGTTTCAACTGTTTAGAAATTAAAGGTAGATGCAAACTAAACTAAAACTGGTGTTTTTCTGAAGCATCGAAGACATCAGTAGAGCTCTAGAGAAGTGTGAAAAGGTAAGTGCACCCTTTAGAATCACCTGGATTTCTTCACTATGCTATTTATTATAAATATATAATAAATAAATGAACAAATTAATCAATAATAAAAGCTCAGTCAGTCTTGGCCATCGCTTTAAAGCATGTAAACATTGCCTTAACTAAATCGATAATTCCAAAAGTTAAGAGGGTAAAAAGAGCCCCCATATATAATCTTACATGCTCTTTAACTTTAAAAAAAGTGCCAGTCCATCATTACTGCACACTGAGGGCCTCAGGCCTCGGGCCTCAGGCCTGGGTAAAAGCGGTGGCTTCTTTAAGCTCCGCTGTGCTGTCACGACCTTGGATTAAATGTCATTCGGTGTTACATGAATATCCTCTCTGCTGGCTCTGCTCAAACCTCGTTTTTCTCCAAGCAGCAGTAATTGTTAGCTGAGCTCTAAAACCGCTGGCTAATTGTCTGGAGCTGTTTCTCTGTGCGCTGGAAAAACAGCCCACCTTCCAGAGCGCTCTTAAAGAGCCGCGGAACATGACAGCTCGCGCCGGCCCAGCTCGTTTCACGCCCGCTGCAATGTTTATGCTGGAAACTGACCTATCCACCGCTGCTTACGTACAGATCATATGCAATCACATCAACAGTGGAGTAAACCCTCTCAGAGTGGACTGACCCACACCCTTATGAAGCCGTGGGGCTGCAGTTTGGCCTGTTATACTTCAAATATATATATATATATATATATATATATATATATATATATATATATATATGAAGAGTTTCACTCCAAAGCATTATATTATGGATACATTGTAATATAAACCCCATTTAACACAATATCATAATAATAATAACCATATTTCCATCCTGCGGTAATACTGGATATGGGATTTATTTTACTGGGAATCTTTATTTTACTGGGAATCTTGTTCCTGGGAACATTTTGGAGATATGTTATTTTTTTTTACAGTTTTCAAGATTCCCAGTTTTCCCAGTTTTCAAGATTCCCATTTAATGTAAGTTAATATAACAACATTCTTTAATTTAAGTAATTTAATATTTTAATTTGTTTTTAAAAGTTTATTATTTTTTTTTATTTTAGACATCTCTATTAGTTCACTAATAAAAAAAAAGTCTATCCTTTGAGGGTACTGCTATAACCAACCCTTTCTGTGGTTGATATGGAGTACTCTAAAGAGTGAATACAGTCCAACTATTAAACACTCTAAGCTCAGGTTGGCACAATATCAGGTATTAGAGTACCAAAATGCAGTCGTGCCGGAGTGACACCTCCGTTTTTACAAGTCGTTAGCCTAATTGAGACGTTCATGCTACTGCTGGATTTGCCGCTACGCCAGATGTTGTGAGATTTGACCGTTGATGACAGCTAAAAGTAAAGAAGCAGTCAGTAGTCAGTTTTAGTCTAATTTAGTCTAATTAAATTCAACATCACTGGCTGCACTGTTTACAGTATATTTAAAAGACACCAACATTTTCCACCACACACCATCATTCTCTACTAAACACTATTATTCTCCAACAAACACCATCACTCTACACCAAACCTGATAATTCTCCACCAAACTCTTATTTTCCACCAGACATCAGCATTCACCAACAAACACCATCATTCGCTGCTAAACACCAACAGTTGCCACAAATCCCCACCGTCTTTTACCAAACATCAAGATTCACCACCACACACCATCATTCTCCACCAAACACTATTATTCTCCTACAAGCACCAATTTCCTCCCCAAACAACAAGACACTAGTACCAAACACCATTATCCTTCACCACCAAACACCACCATTCTCCACTAAACACAACCAGTTCTCACCAGACATCAACATTCTCTACCAAACACCATTATTCTCCATCCAAACGTCCCATTTTTCACTAAACATCATCATTCTTCACCACACACCAAACACCACCATCTTTCTCCAAACACCATTATTCTTAAACCAGCACCAACTTGCTCCAGCAAACACTACCGCTCTACACTGAACATGATCGTCTTTCACCAAACATCTCCATTTCTCCACCACACACCATAATTCTCCACTAAACACAACCAGTTTCCACCAGCCATCAAAATACTAAAGCAAACTCCATCTTTCTCCAACCACACAGTACTAAACATCATCATTCTTCACCACACAACATCCCTTTCCACCAAACACCAACATTTCCACCAAAAAACATTATTCTTCAACCAACACCATCATTCTACACTGAACACGGTTGTTCTGAACACCATCATTGTCCACCACACACCATCACTTGCCACCAAACACTTTTATTCTTCAACCAGCAGTAACTTTCTCCACCAAACACCATCATTCTCCACCCAACATCTACACCATCATTCTCAAACCAAACAGCCCCATCTTTCACTAAACATCATCATTCTTCACCACACAGCATCCCTTTCCACCAAACACCAACATTTCACAGCAAACACCATAATTCTCCACCAAACACCGTCATTCTCCACCAAACATTATTATTCTTCAACCAGCACCAACCTTCTCCACCAAACACCACCAAACACCATCATTCTCCATCCAAACACCGTCATTCTCAGAAGGTTAGTAACAGAATGCAAAACAGATGGTTACTCTTTAAATAAAAAGATCATCAGTTTACCTTTTGAAACTTTAATAATCACTGTTGGCTGCTCAGGGGGGGTCTTAGATTTTTCATGTCTTTTTAAGTCTATTTTCTGTCTTTTACTAATTACTGATTGTGTAAAGCTGCTTTGTGACAACAACAGCTGTAAAAAGCTATACAAATAAATGTGACTCGACTCGACTAATAATGAAACTAATCTAAATCTAAATACCATAACAAACCTGACAAGTTCAAGAAACAATAAACATAAACTTATATGGTTCATAATTTTCTCATTTCTCCTCTTAACTTTTCACTTTTCAGATTCTAAGAACGTTACCTGTTATTCTCCAAAAATATACATGCCCTTAAATATTCTCTTAACCATAAGAGAGCCTCACACACCGGTCTCAGAGTGTTTAACAGGTCAGCCTCTGAAATGACCAGTTTAAACAGTTAAACTGCAGAATTATTGAATAGTCTCACTGAATTTTAGCTCTGGTTTACTATAAATGTTTGAACCCTTAGTTTGAATCTGGTTTTCCTCCACTTTGCTCTGAACTGCATGAATTTAATATTAAAAATATAATTTACGATACTGTTTACAATAAGCTGTGAAATACAGCTTAAAAAAAGGACTTGGTTACAATAAGCCTAAATACGAAAACACAGACGAGTGTCTTTTGAAGATCTTTAAGAAAACAGAAATGAAGAAAGACTTTCCTAAGAGAAGAAAAAAGAATAGTTTTTGCAGAATTGCATTAAGATCTTTTGTACGTTGTTTTTTAATGTTTTTTGTTTTTTTAGGAAAGCTTTCGTGGAGCCCCAGCTCTTTAGAACCTACTTAAACATAAGGTATGCTGTACTATCAAAGCAGACGCATTCAGCTGTTTTCCGCCGGGGCAGAGAACGTGCCCGCAAGAGGAAACAGCCGCAAGCCAGTGTTTTAGGGACCCGCTCTGCTCTGCTATTATGTCAATCACACTAACAGTCGAACATTGTTTAAAACCTCATGAACAATTCACTCTTCCCGAAAGTTGCTGTAATTTGTAGATTTAGCTAACAATGGGTTATTGCCTCGAATTATGATAAAGAGCAGAAATGCCCCGTTCAAATCTGTTTCCCCTAAATGTTTAAAGAGAACAGATGTATTTACACCAGCCTCCCTCTCCGCTCTCCACCCTCCCTCTCTCCACCCTCTCTCTCTCTGCACTTTCTCTCCCTCGTTTTCCCTGCTCTTTCGTTCCAGCGTTTTTGTTTGTTACTGTACACACAACGCTTCTTGATGACACATTGGATTTGCAGCTCAGCTTTGTGGCTCCTGGGGGAAATCAGGGGGTTTTAATAGGAACCATGCCTGCAACCAGCGAGCAGTTCAGGACATATTGGCCCCCACTGTATCTCCCTGCTCTGGGTACAGCAGGATGCAGCCCAAGAAAGAAGGATTGGAGGCTTTTTAGGGAATGCAGTGACTGACGTCTCCGAGATGAGCCCAAGCCTGAGCCCGAATCTAAGTCCGAGCCCGAACCTGAGTCCGAACCCGAGCCCGAACCTGAGTCCGAGCCTAAGCCTGAACCCAAGCCTGAGCCCGAGCCTGGCCCGAGCCAGAGCCCAAGCCTAATCCTGAGTCCGAACCTAAGTCTGAGCCCGCACCTGAGCCTGAACCCAAGCCTAATCAAGAGTCCGAACCCGAGCCCGAACCTGAGCCCGAGCCTGAGCCCGAACCTGAGCCCGAGCCTGAGTCCGAACCCGAGTCCGAACCTGAGCCCGAGCCTGAGCCGGCCTGCTGCAGTTCCTGTTGTGTCAGACTGACATTGGTTTAATCTGGATTGGCTGGATAAATACACAGCGCAGCTGATGGTGCAGAAGAAAGAGAGCTGGCCTGTGTGTTTTAAAGGCCGGGCTGGGGTGGCGTGTGTGTTATTGAGGGGGTGTGTGCTTAGGTAACGTTACAATTAAAACAAACACGCCGCGGGACGAGGAAAAAAACTCAGCTCGGTGAATAAATCACGAATGTTAAGTCAATACAGCCAAGCAATGAAAAAACATACATTCATGCAGCATATCACTTCAAAAAGACCTGCAGTGAGAAACACCTCGGCTTAGCCCAAACAGTCTCGGTTCTGCCCAACACTGCTGCACTAATCTCATGTTCTACCCTATTCATTATAAGTGTGCTATAATCCTCTATAGTGTACTCTATATAGCATTATAAGCTTTTCCTGGAAGTTCTCGGTTCGATCTGTGGGTGTGTTGTAGTCTCCTGTAGCACCAAACCAGCATTTCTTTCAAACCAACGTCCAGATCCTTCAACAAACTTCTTAAAGTATTCACCAAACATCTTCATTTGCACTTCAACCCCATCGTTCTCCAACAAACACCAACATTCTCCACCACCTTTCTTCAAGAAGCACCAACATTCACCATCAAACACCCACATTCTTCATCAAACACCAATGATGATCGCTCCTCAGTAAACATCCTTCTCAACCAAACACCGACATTCACCTAATACCATAATACTCCACCAACCATTATTCCCCAACCAAACACATCATCCTCCACCAAGCGCCATCACTCTACACCGCCACCACCAATCTATACCAAACACCATCATCCTTCACCAAGTGCCATCACTCTACACAGAACACTACCAATCTACACCAAACACCATAATTCTTCACCAACCACCATCATTTTCCAAACACCATCACTCTCCAACAACCATCATTCTCCAACCAAACACCACCATCTTCCACCAAGCATCACCATTCTCCAACACACTCCATTATTTACCTCCAAAACACCAACATTCGCCACCAAACACCAAATTCTTCACCAAACATCCTTCACCTCCTAACACCTAAATTTACCACCACACACCAACATTCTCCACCACACACTATTCACCACCAAGCACCAAAATTCTTAAACAAACATCACTGTTCTTCAACAAGCAGTAACATTGTTCACCAAACACCACATTCTTCACTAAACTAAATCTTTCACCGCCTAATACCTAAATTTACCACCACACACCCGCATTCCTCACCAAACACCATCACTCTCCAACACACCTACCTTCAAAACCCCAATATTCGCCACCAAACACAAACACTCTCCACCACACACTAATGTTCACCTCCAAGCACCAACATTCTCCAACACACACCATCATTTACCTCCAAAACACCAACATTCACCTCCACCCACTAATGTTCACCACCAAGCCCCAACATCCTTCACCTGCTAACACCAAAATTCACCACCACACACCCGCATTCCTCACCAAACACCATCATTCTCCAACACACACCATCATTTACCTCCAAAACACCAACATTCACCTCCACCCACTAATGTTCACCACCAAGCCCCAACATACTTCACCAAACATCCTTCACCTGCTAACACCAAAATTCACCACCACACACCCGCATTCCTCACCAAACACCATCATTCTCCAACACACACCATCATTTACCTCCAAAACACCATCATTCTCCAACACACACCATCATTTACCTCCAAAACACCAACATTCTCCAACACACACCATCATTTACCTCCAAAACACCAACATTCTCCAACACACACCATCATTTACCTCCAAAACACCAACATTCACCTCCACCCACTAATGTTCACCACCAAGCCCCAACATCCTTCACCTGCTAACACCAAAATTCACCACCACACACCTGCATTCCTCACCAAACACCATCATTCTCCAACACACACCATCATTTACCTCCAAAACACCAACATTCACCTCCAAAACACCAACATTCACCTCCACCCACTAATGTTCACCACCAAGCCCCAACATACTTCACCAAACATCCTTCACCTGCTAACACCAAAATTCACCACCACACACCCGCATTCCTAACCAAACACCATCACTCTCCAACACACCTACCTTCAAAACCCCAATATTCGCCACCAAACACAAACACTCTCCACCACACACTAATGTTCACCTACAAGCACCAACATTCTCCAACACACACCATCATTTACCTCCAAAACACCAACATTCACCTCCACCCACTAATGTTCACCACCAAGCCCCAACATTCTTCACCAAACATCCTTCACCTGCTAACACCAAAATTCACCACCACACACCCGCATTCCTCACCAAACACCATCATTCTCCAACACACCATCATTTACCTCCAAAACACCAACATTCTCCAACACACCATCTTTTCCCTACAAAACACCAACATTCTCCAACACACCATCATTTACCTCCAAAACACCAACATTCTCCAACACACACCATCATTTACCTCCAAAACACCAACATTCACCTCCACCCACTAATGTTCACCACCAAGCCCCAACATTCTTCACCAAACGCCATCTCCAACATTAACATTTTCCATCAAAACACCAACATTCTTCAACGAACACCTTTATTTTTCACCAGCAGCATCAGTATCCTGAACAATCAGGATCATTCTCCACCAGACACCAACATCCCCCAACAAATCCCAACACTCTCCACCAATTACTAATATTCTCCACTGGAATGCCGAATTTCCACCTCACTATGTTCCAGTCAAGAAACTGACCAGCCAAATGAATCACTGTGGGTGGGAGCAGACCTTCCCAGCTTCTGAGTGTCCCGGTGTACCATCACATACCATCGTTAAACTAAATCCCAAATAAGGTGTTTGGATCTGTCAGAACCACAAAGCTCAGCAGAGAGCCGCAGCTGCTCCTTCACTCTACTACACATAGAGGGCAGTGTTGTAAATACTACCACCTACACAAACACCAGAGCTTTTAAAGGCTGACATGAGAATACGTCTCGAAAGGGTTTGAAGCCACAGAAAACTTTCTGAGAATCGAGTTACGCCGAAGTTCTCCACCACTGGGACAAACACACAACGTTAGTGTTACACAATACACAACAACATGTCACACAAAGTCTCTTCTCAGAGGAAAGGTCATCTACAATAAAGCAATCCAGCAACGTGCACAGAGCCTCGAAATATCCCAAAACATCACATGACTCAGGAACATCCACATTAGTGCTTAATATCCCACAGAGACATCCATGACCACAGTTCTTCCAGAACCATGACGGCATCATTCTCTCCGAACTGCGGCAGCATTGCTCCTGACTTCATCCCAACTGCTGTCACCAGAGCGTGGGTGTGTGTGGGAGTTAGACGTGGGGGGTATTGCACAATGCTCAGGACTTCTCAGTTAACCCTGTATACTGAAGCCGAAAGACTCAGAGCCAAGGGACATTCCTGCACTCTTAATAATAAAGGTCCTTGAGCAATAGAAGAGCCACAGAAGAACCTATTTTAACCCCGTGAAGAAAGAACCTCGGTGAAGACCTTAAAGAGGTTCTTCACACTCACAGATCTTATGTTTCCTTCCATTTACCTCAAACGTCCGAGGATGTCGGAGCTGGGGATGACGGCACCACCCCCGTCACGCACTTTGGTTGGACAATCCTTGGGGGCATGTTTTGGTTCGACTGTCCATAAAACTTCTTAAATCTTTTTACCTTCTTTTGTGCTTCCACTTACCGGCCACTTTATTAGAAACACCTACCTTCTAGTTCCACTCACTGGCCACTTTTTTAGAAACACCTATGTTTTGTGTTTCCACTCACTGGCCACTTTATTAGAAACACCTACCTTCTAGTTCCACACACTGGCCACTTTATTAGAAACACCTACCTTCTAATTCCACTTACTGGTCACTTTATTAGAAACACCTATGTTTTGTGTTTCCACTCACTGGCCACTTTATTAGAAACACCTACCTTCTTATTCCACTCACTGGCCACTTTATTAGAAACATCTTCTTTTGTGCCTCCACTCACTGGCCACTTTATTAGAAACACCTTCTTTTGTGCTTCCACTCACTGGCCACTTTATTAGAAACACCTACCTTCTAGTTCCACTCACTGGCCACTTTATTAGAAACACCTATGTTTTGTGTTTCCACTCACTGGCCACTTTATTAGAAACACCTACCTTCTAATTCCACTCACTGGCCACTTTATTAGAAACACCTACCTTCTAGTTCCACACACTGGCCACTTTATTAGAAACACCTACCTTCTAATTCCACTTACTGGTCACTTTATTAGAAACACCTATGTTTTGTGTTTCCACTCACTGGCCACTTTATTAGAAACACTTACCTTCTAATTCCACTCACTGGCCACTTTATTAGAAACACCTTCTTTTGTGCTTCCACTCACTGGCCACTTTATTAGAAACACCTTCTTTTGTGCCTCCACTCACTGGCCACTTTATTAGAAACACCTTCTTTTGTGCTTCCACTCACTGGCCACTTTATTAGAAACACCTCCTTTTGTGCTTCCACTCACTGGCCACTTTATTAGAAACACCTACCTTCTAATTCCAATCACTGGCCACTTTATTAGAAACACCTACCTTCTAATTCCACTCACTGGCCACTTTATTAGAAACACTTTCTTTTGTACTTCCACTCACTGGCCACTTTATTAGAAACACCTTCTTTTGTGCCTCCACTCACTGGCCACTTTATTAGAAACATCTACCTTGTGCTTCCACTCACTGGCCACTTTATTAGAAACACCTTCTTTTGTGCTTCCACTCACTGACCACTTCATTAGAAACACCTACCTTCTAATTCCACTCACTGGCCACTTTATTAGAAACACCTTCTTTTGTGCCTCCACTCACTGGCCACTTTATTAGAAACACCTTCTTTTGTGCTTCCACTCACTGGCCACTTTATTAGAAACACCTTCTTTTGTGCTTCCACTCACTGACCACTTTATTAGAAATGCACGTGCAAAATATGTCCCCAAAGTTGATGTCCCAGGTTAGTATTGTGTCTTAGCATTGTCCCAGGTTAGCATTGCTAGCGATACCAAGTGATGACATTGCATTATCTGGTATTTTGCGTATCTAAACATCATGATCACGTCAACAGACGTTGGGACAGACGGAAATCCAACTGGAAGTGATGCTCCACTGTAACTGTGACTGTAACAGGGGGAGAACAGCGTCTCCGTCATTCCCACTCCGGGCCGGAACGCTGCTGCTGCTACTACACTACATGGAGGTTTGGTGGTGGAGCTGCAGGAGGAGAACCTCTCTCCAGAACTGCTGCTGTGTAACGCTGCAGAACCCATAGAGTCATATTAGTGTAAAATCCTGTAGTATTACTCCACCACCTCAGCCCACATACTGCTCCACCTTCAGATCAAGCCTCTGGAGCTTCTCTCAGCTTGTCCGTTAGTGGTGGCACAAAGCACAAATTCCACTCCTGGACAGTAGGGGGAGCAAGAAATACCCATTCTCGCATAATGCAGCTTTAAAAAGGTTCTCGAAACCAAAGGTTTAAGAGGTTAATGTTCTTCAGCTAATCTGAGAAATCCTGTTTTGTCAAACATCTGGAGCTGGAGTGCGCGTGACACTCACCCGTCGCTGTCCCGGTCCAGGCGGGGGTGTCGTGGGGGCAGGTGAGGGCTGTTAGAGAGCAGCTCCGCTGGGGCTCCGTTTGACGTGGTGCTGGAGCCAGCAAACAGGCCTGAAAGACAAACAACGCTAATAAGCACAACGGGCCAAATCAACCTCGAGGAGTCGCCACAAAAAAAGACCACATTGACCAAATTAACCCTCCTCCTCTCCCACCCCTCCTCCCCTCCCTCCCCTCCCTCCCCTCCCTCCCCATCTCCCCTCCCTCCTCATGAAACAGCATTTCATGGCAACATGCAGTTGTTTTGACAACACGGATGCGGAGGCCTTTCGGAAAAAATCCGCTGTACATTATTACATGATCCTTAAAAGGTATGACTGGAGAAGACCGGTCCTACAGATACTCACTGGCCACTTTATTAGAAACGCCTACTTTTGTGCTTCCACTCACTGGCCACTTTATTAGAAACACCTACCTTCTGCTTCCACTCACTGGCCACTTTATTAGAAACACCTACTTCTGTGCTTCCACTCACTGGCCACTTTATTAGCTGAGAGGCCTTTGGGCAACCCAACCCTATGTACTTCACTATGAGTGCTGTAGCAGGCAGGGAGCGCCGGACAGTGGGATGTCAATCTTGTGTACTGGTCAGACTATTAGGCCACGGCCAGACAATTACAGACAGGTATGTATCAGTTAATAATAATGAAATTTCTGTTTTAAATGTGTTACAAAGATCATTAAAAGCTATAAACTATGAGCCAGGTCAGGGTGCAGCAAGGTGGAGCACGGAGGTCCGGCAGTGCTGCTGCCCTGCATGTTTCCTCAGGCTTCTGACGGCTGTGCCTGTTTCACCCGGCAGACCGAACACTGAGGTGTAAAAAAGAAGGATGCGTCAGCTCTGTCCAGAACGTCTAATGGAAATAACAGCAGAGCGTCCAGGACCGAGCTGCGGTGTAAACACCCTCCCGACCCCCAGGTTATATACTGCTGCACCGATGCGGCGCCAGATCGCGGCCAACTGCTCCGTTCAGGGGGATTCTCTGTTCAGGACACTGAACTGCTACAGTTGCTCGCCCTGCTGATCTGCTCCCGCGATTCGGCCCTGTGATTATTTTCCCAGAAGCCCCCTGGGGCGGACGGCATAGCGCTGGCTGTCCAGCACGTAGCGGCTCCTGGTTTTCCCGTTTGGCTCCAGCTGCTCTGGGCCTATCTGACAGCTTTCTGAACTGGTTACACGCTTGATTCATTACCCCGAAATCATCCATCAAAGGCCTTTAAACGCTCTCCCCTTTAGCCCCAACATCTGCTACTACAACGGGAAACACTCAGCGGGTAATGGCCGAGATTGTTACAGCTTTTACGCGGCGCTCCAGCGGAGGAGAGAGAGAGAGAGGGGAGGGAGTGATGCCTCGGAGAGACTGGGGCAGGTTAATCTCTGCATAAAACTGCTCAGTTTCCACGATAGGTGTAAAGCGGCGCCATCGTTAGAGCAATTCCTCAGCAAAGTTTCCCATTTGTCCCAAATGTAGCCGATCTACCAAACCCAAGGCTAGCTCCTGTAGCGCTGTGGTCAAACAAGGTGTGAACAAGCTTTATTAAAAGGACTCTGAAAGCCAGAGACTAAATGCAGTATTTGGACAAAAGTATTGGGACGCCTGCTCAATTCATGGTTCCTTCTGAAATCAAGAATATTAAAAAAAGCTGATCCTGCTTTTGTTGGAGTAACTGTCCTCTACTGTCCACAGAAGAAGGCTTTCTGATAGATATTGAAGGTGCATTGCAATGAGGATTTGATTGCATTCAGCTATAGGTCACTGCTCCATAGCTCAATGCACTAGGAGAAAACTAGGAGGCAGCATGGTGCCAGTAGGTTCATGTTTATTTATCTGCTCCAGAGAGTCCTATTCTATTGGCAGTACTTCTCTACAGGGACTAGACAAGTTGTGTGTGTGCATTTGCACATCTGTACCAGCAATGGGTGCAATGTAAAGCAGCTGAATGTTTCCATTAGAAGCATTTGGACATATAGTGAATCTGCCTCTCCGCCTTTCTTCATCTTTTTATTCACCCGACCGGCCATGCCAGCACTCCATGAGTCTATTCCCTGGATGCAGACCCAGCAGTAAAGTGAACTCGAGCTGTACCTTCTTTAATGCACTGCCACATAAAAGCTGGAGAATGTTTTCAGTGAGTGAACACAGCAGGGTCTTCAGCCCTCGTTACTATCCGCTTCACTCACGCTGTTCTGGGCCCGGTTTCCTGAAAGCATCTTACTGTAAAGGTCCTCCTAACTGGTAGAGAGAGAGTGTTCAGTGTGCCGCTCGCTTCAGCCTAGAAGGTCCAACTCGAGCTGAGAGGCCTTTGGGCAACCCAACCCTTATGTACTTCGCTATGAGTGCTGTAGTGGGCAGGGAGCGCCGGACAGTGGGATGCAATCATGTGTGCACATCAAAATATTAGACCACGCCCGGACTCTCTGATGTAGATTTCTGTAGACTCCACCCTTTTGATTGTATCTCATCGTCAGATCGCACCAGACTCAAATCCGGAAGTATGCAGCTATGAAGACCGGTCAACTCATTTTCTGCCGGGGAATCTGCCTGTCATCTGTAATTGGTGGATTTGTGCGTCCGTCTATGGCTTTGTGTGAAACTGACCAACACACATTCAGTAGCTCGTCTATTCATACACTGCTGAGACTCTGGTGAACCCGTGTCAAGCACCAGGACAATTCGTCCACATGAGTAAAGAGACGTTTTCACAGGAAATCTGAAGAACTTCTAAAATCTGACTTAAATTTTTCAGGTTTAGATTGAAAGCATCTCTTCACTTAGTGCTTCAGGTCTCATTACAGTGAGAGCTGAGCTTGTTCGGGACATTTTGGGATAAAACACGTGGATATAATCTAATATGCAAGTGCCCGAAGATGTGCAAAAGTCGACAAGGATTTAAACCCCTTCCCAGACACCGCTGCATCTCCAACCTTCTTTCTGAAGGCCTCAGAGAGCTCTTTGGATCTGGCCACGATGATCTTCTTCACCACCACTCACTTCAACAACCATCAAGAGCAGACCAGAGTAAATGTGTGAAGTACAGGAGTGTGAAGTCCAGGACAGCCAGACTGATGAACAGTTTCTATCCACAAGCCATCAGGCTCCTGAACACCTCCTGCCTCCCTTCCCTTACTCTGAAATGGCCAAACTCTGACATGCATCCATTAATATGAGCCCACTACATTTATCACTGCTACTGTTGTACCAATACTTTTGTACTGCACAATGCACTTTACACATAAACTGTACTCGCACAACTAGCATATGCATCCATACTGTACTGAACTTTCTTTACTTAGTGTTTTTTATTACTCAGCTTTACTTTAGTGTAATTCAGTGTATATATATATATATTCCTACTTTGTAGTTCCTCCATTTACCAACAGATTCTTATAAATATCAATACAAAAAAGAGAAACATAGTATACAAAGTATTAAAAGAAAAAAATATAAATATATATATATATATATTTATATTTTGTATACTCTGTAACTGCTTGTTTCTGCTGTGCACTTACAATAAACTCTTAAATCTTGAGGTTTAAATAAGACAGGCTCCTCCAGAATCCTCCTCCCTAACCAAGCTCTGATCATCTGCAGCTGATTCAAATTCCACACATTTAAAGAAATAATAAATATGGGGGGTGAAGGGGGGGGTCGAACATTTCTATTAATTCCATTTCATAAATGATGATTAAAGACGTTTCTTCAGTTAGGTGAGTTTAGTTAGATCACCTTCATCTTTCAGTGTTGATCTCATATGAAGATCCAATGATCAGATGTTTATGGATGTTATAAAAAAGCAAAGGTTTCCTAATTTATGTCCTAATATGGTAGATGTATGTATATAAGTAAGTGGAAACAAAAAGTGCCACCAAGGCCCAAAGTAAAGTAGGGGTTTCTAATAAAGTGGACAGGTGAGTGAGTGTAGATGCACATACACATGCAGATGCAGATGTGAGGCGTAACTGGACAGAAGGCCAGAGTATTCGCAGTCTGAGGCTGCAGTCTTAGCGAAACTCTCTCTCTCGTTTCTTTGTTGGCCGCGGAACAAAGCAGTGCGTTTCGAGCAGAGTCATCTTGAATGCCATTACATGCAGCGTCTTGGCTAGCTCTGACCACAGCAAGAACAAACCCGAAGAGAACAAACAGCCAAAAGAACACAACAGCTGCTCCGGGCTAAAGCCATTTGCACATAGAAGCAGCAAGCTGTCCTCTTTGAACCGAGGGGGAAACAGAGGGAGAACCAGCGCCAAGGCTTTTAAAAAGACACTCCTTGCTGGCACGCGGTGGAATGAAGACGATTTGGCGGAGTGAGCCGTGCCCTGTTCTGCTTTACTGCTCAAGAAAGCTGCAATTGTCCTGTAAATTGCGCAGATAGCACTGCTGCACATGTAGCTCCAGGTACCTCTCGCGCCTAAAGCGAGACTTGAGACACATGCAAGTTATTACTGTCCAATTCTTTTTATAATCACCATTAAATGTACCATTCGCCATAGTACTGACTCTGGCACCCCACCACACTTTACACAGGACTGGAACCAATAAGCAGCAAAGCATTCTGGGGGGAAGAAGGCCTTGAATTATTACTATTGTTAGCCAGAGGGAAAACAAAAGTTACAGGGGCCGATTGAACCGCTGACCTCTGTCCTGATGCTACATTGTGTCATAGACCATAACTTCAGGTACTTTTAGGTTATCGTCTGCTGTTGGTGTATAACTCATCACAGACCACAGGAGGCATCATGGGAAAATTCACATGCAGCTGCCTACTGCAGATGTTTGCAATATTACCAGAGCATATGGTCTTCATAACATTAAACCCTTTTTATTCTGCCATGTCCACTCTGAGCTGTTAAATCGCAGCTCGTTCGGGGTTGGAGCTCGTGAAGCGCTCCGATATATTGAATGTGTTCTTCTGTTCAGCTGAACCTCAGCTGAACGTTTTACACCTCAGCTGAAGTGTAAAATGGATGGAGGAGATACCGCCAGGCTCAGCTTTAGGCCACATGTACTGAGGGCAGAGAGTGAGACTTCTGCAACTTCTCAGAGGAGAGAGCAACTACTCATGACGTGACTCAAGTTCGTATCTCAATGACTCAAGACTTGACCTTGGCTTAGATTTGACCACATTTCTGAGATCGGAACCCAGCTCACACTTTAGAGACTTAAGACTGGACCCTGGCTTATTTGACCCTGGATCTCACACTTCAGAGGCTCAACACTTGCCTTGGGTTCATTCCTCACTAACTCAAGACCCTTTAAAGACGCGAGACTGGACCCTGGTTTACACCTCAGAGACTTGAGACTGGACCCTGGCTTACTTTACCCTGGATCACACTTCAGAGATTTGAGACTTGACCCTGGATCACACCTCAAAGTCTCAAAAATTAACCCCGGTTCACTCTTCAGAGACCCAAGACTTGACCTTGGCTTAGATTTGACCACATTTCTGAGATCGGAACCCAGCTCACACTTTAGAGACTTAAGACTGGACCCTGGCTTATTTGACCCTGGATCACACTTCAGAGGCTCAACACTTGCCTTGGGTTCATACCTCACTGACTCAAGACTTAAGTTGGCTTAGATTTGACCACATTTTGGAGATTTGAACCCAGCTCACCCTTTAGAGACTTGAGATTGGACCCTAGCTTACGCCTCAGATACTTGAGACTTTTACCCTGGATCACACTTCAGAGACTTAAGACTTGACCCTAGCTTACACCTCAGAGACTCAAGAATTAACCCCGGTTCACTCTTCAGAGACTTAAGCCTTGGGTTCAAACCTCATTGAATCAAGACTTCACCCTGGCTCATACTTCACAGACTCAGGTTCACACCTCAGGGCTCAGAGGCTCCAACTTGAAAACTAGGGTCAAGTTAAATTAGGGTGAAAACTTGACCCTAGTTTAGATTTTTTCCAACATTTCTGAGATTTAAAACCAGCTCACCCTTTAGAGATGTGAGGCTGGACCCTAAGTGGATCACACTTCAGAGACTTGAGACTCAGTTCCATACCTCAGAGGCTCAAGACTTAACCCTGGTTTAGACTTGACCCTATTTAGAATATCTGAATCCAGCTCACCCTTCAGAGACTAGACCCTAACTTACACCTTTAGAGACGTGTGACTTAACCCTGGCTTACACTTCAGAGATTTTAGACTTCCCATCCCTCAAAGACTTGAGACTTAAGTCAGGTCCAAACCTCAGAGACCTGAGACTTTCCCTGGACCACACTTCAGAGACTCAAGGCTTGACTCAAATTTGTGTCTCAGAGACTTGAAACTGGACTCAGACTCAGACTTCAGAGACTAGACCCTGACTTACAACTTTAGAGACATGAGACTTGACCCTGGCTTACACTTCAGAGACTCAAGGCTTGACTTAAATTTGTGTCTCAGACTCTTGAAACTGGACTTAGACTCAAACTTCAAAGATTTAAGACTTAACATTGACTCAGACTCGTACCTTAGAAGACTCCAGTTGGGACTTCTGAGACTTGAGTTTAAACTTAAGCTGGGTCACCAGCTGAGTCAAATCTCGAGTCAGAGACAGGCATGAAGTGCCTTCTGAACATGCCTTCAAGTGTCAGAGACCCTCCTGACCACAGAAACTTATTTTTGGGTGTTGGAGGATGGTCTCTCAAACAAACTGTGCATCAACAGATGGACTACGGTCTCTAACTGTACACCAGCAAATGCAGGAGGTGTGTTTAATAAAGTGGACAGGGAGTGTAAACTGGACAAGCTGAAGAGCTCCAATCCAAAGCCTAACAATAAAGCAGACAGAAATGAGAAATGTCTGTGCAAGACATAGTTATGGCCATTTTTCACATGAAGTGCTTTCACAACACCCCTGAACAAAAGTTGATTCTTAAGGCTAGTAGAGTCTGAATTTCAGCAATGCTTTGCAAAGGAAGTGGTGTTTATAGGACATACAGAAGAATGTCCACATGCTCAAATTTGCTCCATATTTAACACCAAAACAAACATTAAACTGGGCAGAAGCAGTCTGGCATTCTGTCTCTCTCCATTTGAGTCCTAGTAGAGCTCTTAGGCTCTTATGTCAATACGTCATGAGACCCCAACATGGCTTGATGCCAGTGTGGGATCACTGAGGTCTGTTGCTGTTTGCATAATGCATCATGACACCCCTTTTAATTTAAACTGAGTGAATTTATCTACTTTAAGGTGCAGCCATCGCTGACACAGCTTGTAGAACCTCCTTAGAAAAACCCAGACAGTTTGAATGGGATGCACTGAAGCACTGGACAAGCACTGGAGCTCCAGCACTGAGCTGTGGATCAGTACCAATACCTTTGACCCTAGTTTAGACTTTTTCCAACATTTCTGAGATTTAAAACCAGCTAATCCTTTAGAGATGCGAGACTGGACCCTAAGTGGATCACATGTCAGAGACTTGAGACTCAGTTCCATACCTCAGGCCCAAGACTTGACCCTGGTTTAGACTTGACCCTATTTTGGATATCTGAATCCAGCGCACCCTTCAGAGACTAGACCCTAACTTACACCTTTAGAGACTTGAGATTTGACCCTAGCTCATCCCTCAAAGACTTGAGACTTAAATCAGGTCCATACCTCAGAGACCTGAGACTTTCCCTGGACCACACTTCAGAGACTCAAGGCTTGACTTAAATTTGTGTCTCAGAGACTTGAAACTGGACTCAGACTCAGACTTCAGAGACTAGACACTAACTTACAACTTTAGAGACATGAGACTTGACCCTGGCTTACACTTCAGAGACTTGAGGCTTGACTCAAGTCCATCCCTTATAGCCTTGAGACTTAAGACAGGTCAATCCCTCAAAGACTTGAGACTTGACCAATACCTTTGGGATGGGGTTGAGTGGCAGAACTAATCATCCAACATCAGTACCTGACCTCACCGGTGCTCCTGTGGCTAAATACAATCAAATATCTACATAACAGTGCTCCAACATCTCAGCATAGGTTTCTACTGCAGCAAAAACTAACCCCTGATTCCAGAAGAAACGCTGGAAGCTGAGGTGTGGTGGGGTGTTCTGGGTGCATACCTGTAAAGATGTCCTGGCCCAGTGCAGGTGAACGGCCATCCTTTCCATTGAGCGTGTGCTGGGAGGGGGCGGGGCAGTGCAGATGCTGAGAGTGGGCATGGCCATGCAGGTGCTGGACGGACAGACATTCGCTCAGAGTGTCCGGCTCCAGATGGGGGCAGGCCCTCAGCTGTTAATCAAAGACAAAGACGGGTAGGGTTAGTAGGTAATGAAGAGTTGATGATCGTAACCAGGCATCTGGGTTAATTATCAGCCTACTAGAGTACAAAAAAGGTGGGTGGGGCTTATACAATGGACACACCCCTGCTCAAATGCAATTGGACTGTCTCTAAATTGAGATTCTTATTGCTGATATTTAGGCAACAGCTTCCAAGCCTGGCATTTCCACTTCAGGAGGGCTTGTTAATTAGCCGATTGATTGGATTGGTTGGATCAGAGCAGGGCAAACTGAAATAAGCATGGCAGTGGTACACCAGGACCAGGGTTGGAAAGCATTTCACTTGAAAAAGTGAACCGACGTAAAGATTGTACGCATCACACATCTGTAATCCAAGGCAAAGCTTTCCTTTTGACAAGTTTCTTTACCGCCGAAACGCCCAACTGTGCTGCATGCAGCGCTGACGTCAGTGCTGTCCGTCTTCATTTTGAGTAGAGAACCAGGCAAGAATTCACATTGAAATAATATAATCCCATCACAACATGGCTTCCATTTCCAGGCAGGGAACGATACAGTGGCGGAGAGATGAGGACGGACAGAAGAATGGAGAGGCATTTGTGTAAACTGGACGGGACCCAAACAAAAGTCTTCAATAAAGAAACACATCAAGTTTTGCGGCGACACTCCGCCGCAGCTTGGTGTAGGAAATGACGGCTTTGGAGAGGAATGATTCTCCACCACGGACAGGAACCTCTGATTGGAAACACACAGATAGAGGGGAAGGGGAAAACCCACGCGCACAAAAACCAGCCCTGCACTGCATGGGTATCCCACAATGCCTGGAGTTTACAAATGTGACCCATAATGTTGGGTAAGGTCTGGCTTAGGGTTGCTAACAAACTTTTGCATTGGGTAATGGGGGTACATCGGTGCTTTTAATCCAAATAAGCACACTGTTGCTGTCATGCAAGAACCCTGTATCTCCATTTTTTGTTGTCTTTTACTTTTTGACATTATTTAAACAATGGCCGGATCAGGCTGTCCTAACACGTGCAGTCCAAGAGCAAAGCAAACCACACGATGGGTGAAGAAGTCTCCGGCTATACCAAAATGTCATCAAGATAGCTGATAGATCTCACCATGGCATCTACCATCAAACGAACGAGACCAAACAAGCTCGATTTCCACTTTACTCTGAAGATTCCGAAAAAACTAACATATTTCTGTATTATCTATATTCTGGGATTATAATGATATTAACAGATACATTGAGAAACTTAGGATTTGACGTGCCGGCATGTTTCGTAGACTCCAGAGGGTTAAAGCAACCTTTGGGCCAAAAGAGCTTCCATCTGTTTTCATAACAGTTTGGAAAAGAATTGAAAGCAACTCTGAATCACTTTGATTTTGCTCTAATTGAAAAGTAACGGTGGAAACCAAAAGAAGGCCACTTGTCCCCAAAGCTCCTTTTGATGAGCAGAGTATTTCCACATCTTCTAGAAATCCCATGTAGTCGTGACACATTGCTTACTAGTTGGGAAACCTCCATCACCACCATCAGGCCAGTTCGCTTGCCAGCTTTCTTCAGTGTTTCCTCCATAATTCACCCCAACAGAGGCCCTGAACGGACACTTGAGTGACAGATGACATTTGTTTAGAGGCTGGAGCACCATGTGTTTCTTGCCCCGTCCTGATTGCCTTTGAAAGCTCACACTTTAGCATGGGCAGGAGATTTTTTTTTTTTTTTGACGAAAACGGCCCTGCTATAAAATTCATTCGGGCTGACAGTCCATCTGGGCACGATTTCGCTGAACAGAAGATGTTTTAAACGAGGCGTGACACGAACTTTTAGAAGTGCTTTTCATTCATATGATTCTGAAATAAATTTGAGCAGATGTTCTGATTTCAAAATAAAAACCCTGATCGGGATAATCAGCATGTTTGCTCTTAGCTTGGCGGAAGCACACGGCCGCCGGAGAGCGGCGCACCTTCTACAGGCCCGCAGCTCCTGGCTGGAGGAGTGTGTTTCATCTATCCGCAGCACTACACACACCACGCGATAGACGGGGAAAGAGGCTTTGTTTGACATTCGTCCACCACATCTGGCTGGCGGGGTTTTTGCGCTCAGCGGCTTATTAACATCGGCTCGCGCTCACATGTGTTTCCCCTTTGCGCTGCTTAGCGAAAGGAACGCGTCGTCATCCAGCCGCCACTTAGCCCGCGTGCAACAATGAGGCCATTCTGTTCGTATTTGCGTGCCTTAATGAGAAATGCGCTCTCTGTCATGTAGAATGCCGAAATGCGGTCAGCGCTGATGTATTGTTGGGGGCAATGATTTTCAAAGACAAACCTAAATAAAAACCAACTGCAGCAAGCCGTGAAAGGACGCAATTGACCATGAAGAATACCTACTGGGTATTGCTCCTCACATGGTCTTGCGGTATAAACCAGTGTAGCCGAGAGCTACCTGTGTTCAGATCTAGTGCAGCGCTGGGATTTTTTTGAGGGGGGGTTAAACTACACTAGTTCTATCACATTTCGGTGTTCTAATCTAATTTTTTTTTTTTTTTTCACCATATTAGCAGTGCCTTTCCCACTGCCGCTCCACCTGCAGTCGAAAGACTCCTCACAGCTAAAAACTGAGACTGGTTCCAGTGTCAAGCCGCTAAGCTACAAGGTGTCGTCAGCTGTTGACTCTCAGAAACTGGTTTTCTGATGCTGTTGTGGGTTTGAGTGGGTCAGACCTCTTCCTGTACTGGACCCCTTCCTCAGATTTCTCCAGTTTTCAGAGTCTTCTGATGGTGTAGGGCGGAGTCCTCCTCACCACACTCTGGCTTTATCTGGAGTTCCTCTAAAGGAAAGAGCTCCACTGTTGAGAGTTAGAAAGCTCTGTCTGTGGTTCTCTGTGGATTGAGGGTCTTTATCTAGTCATTATGGGAGGTCTGAAGGTGCAGCGTTGGGGGTCTGCTCAACACTGCTCCCATGTTTTTTTAAGCTTAATTCACTTCTGGAAGCTGTTGACCGATGACCAGTTCCCTAAATAATGGACAATATTTACATTATTTTCCAATTTTTAATGAAGTTTTTTCCTCAAAAGCTCCGACAGTTTACTGCTGACCATTGTAGAATTTTAGGTCACTGGACTTTCCAGGTTCCACAGAAGTGGGAGTGTTAGTGGCTCAGCAGTCTAATGCACTGCCACTGTGGCCCAGAGGGGGGCGCAAGTTTGGATCCCAAGCCATACCGCTTTGCCATCAATGGCCAGAGTCAGACAGAGCACAATGGACCATGCTCTCTCTTAACTCGCACTCCTAAAGCGATGTTGGCTGGCACAGGCCTCTGTTGGGTGTAGCGGTGGAGCTGAGAACCCGGGTGCCAGGTGCCGGCTGCCTGGCGATGTTCTAATAGAGGCAGTGTTTGGTTAAGTCCTTACCCTCCTTGTGTCGGAAGCACTGCTAGTGCTAAGAGGAGCTACGAACAGGCGGGTTCATTGGTAGTATAAAAGTTGGGGTGTTCTAAAACTTTTGAGTGGGTGTGTAGTTGATCAGCTTTTGATGTTTGGTGTTCAGTAATCTCTAACTGTTCTGCTGTTCTTTACAGCTCCACCGCTACACCCAACAGAGGCCTGTGCCAGCCAACATCGCTTTAGGAGTGCGAGTTAAGAGAGAGCATGGTCCATTGTGCTCTCTCTGATTCTGGCCATTGATGGCAAAGCTTGGGATTCAAACTTGCGCCCCCCTCTGGGCCACAGTGGCAGTGCATTAGACTGCTGAGCCACTAACATTTCCACTTCTGTGGAACCTGGAAAGTCCAGTGACCTCAAATTCTACAAAGGTCAGCAGTAAACTGTCGGAGCTTTTGTGGAAAAAATTTAACTAAAAAATTTAAAAATAATGTAAATAATGTCGTTTTTCAGGGAACAGGTCATCGGTCAACAGCTTCCAGAAGTGAATTAAGCTTTAAAAAATGATGCATTAATTTACAGTCTACAAACCCTTTATCTGTATGGGAGCAGTGTTGAGCAGACGCTGTTATCGCTGCTGGTTTCCTCTCGTCTCACTCTGCCACTGGAGCGCTTACCTTCCTACGCACCTGCTGCTCTTTGGCGGAGTGGATCTTGACATGCTTGCGGAGGGAGCTGGGGTCCGTGTAGCGCTTGGTGCAGCCGGGGATCTGACAGGCGTACGGTTTCTGAAATGCATCCAATGCAGAAGAAGAACAGAGTCTGAGAAAGACGTTTCTTAAAAAACACTATGCATGATTTATTTATTTATCATTTTGAAAGCTTACAGGAGAGATTTGAAATGACGTTTTGGTGGAAAAGGAAAGAAAGAAACGTACCTTTCAGCTGAGATTTACAGCAGGAAAGGAAAAAGAAGAAGAGGACAGACAGTTCAGTAAAGTTCACAAACTCAGGCATTAACAAACACCTCAAAATCTCTGTGTACTGACCACGAAAGCTCAAGTCTGGCTGCTCTGAGTTTACGTTGAAGTGAAAATTAGACGTTATATGGTTTATATTATACACTATATTGACAAAAGTATTGGGACACCTGCAAAACGGAAATTAGACATTATATGGTTTATATAATACACTATATTGACAAAAGTATTGGGACACATGCGAAACGGAAATTAGACGTTATATCATTTATATAGTACACTATATTGACAAAAGTATAGGGACACCTGCGACACGGAAATTAGACGTTATATGGTTTATATAATACACTATATTGACAAAAGTATTGGGACACCTGCGAAACTAAAATTAGACGTTATATCATTTATATAGTACACTATATTGACAAAAGTATAGGGACACCTGCGAAACGGAAATTAGACGCTATATCATTTATATAATACACTATATTGACAAAAACACCTGCCTGCTTCGGACACCTGCTTCTTCTGAAATGAATGGCATTAAAAAAAGTTTATTCTGCTTTTGTTGGAGTAACTGTCTCTACTGTCCAGGAGAAGAAGGCTTTCTACTAGATTTTGGAGGAGCATTGCTGTGAGGATTTGATTGACTGCTTTTACCTTATCATCCCCAACTCCCCAACTCATCCTAAACGTACTGGATTCCACAGAACACAGTTCCTCCACTGCTCCACAGCTCAATACTGGGGGGCTTTATAAATACCCCTCTAGCCCACAACTGGCATTAGGCAGCATGGTGCCAGTCGGGTGCCAGAGAGTCCAACTATTCTACTGGCAGTACTTCTTTCTCTACAGGGTCTAGACAATTTATTATAAGCGGTGTCCACAAACATTTGGACGTATAGTGTAGTTCAGTTTGTACCGTATGCTCCCGTTGTAGGAAATAATATTGACAGTTGATGTGTGTGTAATAGTTTAGTAAAGCTGCAGAAAGTCAGACTTCAGAGGCGTGTGATCAATAAGCTTTATTGGAATGTAAATGTGGGGCTCAGTCGGGACGTTTCACTGCAGCTCTCTTGAGTCTCTGCCACGGACACAGTCTTCATACTAGACTACAGACGTCTGCTGTGAGCTCGCTGGAGAGTGACGGGACGTGTGCAGGTGTGATGGATCTCTTATAAACCAATAGGGAGTCAGAATGGAGTCTGTTTATACTTCTCATCCAATCAGGATCAGACTCTCACTTTCCGGATGGAGAGATTTATCTAGAGAGGGTTTTTATTGATGACGAGCCGGAATGAAAACAAAGGGAAATGAAATAGGAGGAACGAGGCTGATTTTAAAATGTAAGGAGGAGAAAGTTCAGATAATTGGGTGAAAATGTATAAATAAATAATAAATAATTACTCCAGTAAAGTTTAGAAAACCAACATTTCTACTTAAGTAATTAAGTAATTAAGTATTTGTACTTCATTACTTGACACCTCTGATTTTCCCTCAGCCGAGCCATGCAGTCCCACTCTGGGAACAGAGATCAGGAAAAGGACGGAAAAAAGGAGAAGGCAGGGAAGCGTATGTGCTGTATATGAAGTGTGTGTGTGTTGTGCTGGGTGTGTGTGGAGTCGGCGGCCTAATTAGCCGTAGTCTAGCACAGTAGCTACACAGAGCATTCATTGCTACATCGGTGTCTATCTCTCTCTCTCTATCTCTCTCTCTCTTTCTCTGTTTTCAATGTTCCATTGCTCTCTCCAACAGAGCGCAGTGTTAAATGGCCTGTATCTGCGGTTCCCCCTCATCAGCACAGAGGGCGCCATCGCAGTAACTGTCTGGGTAAGCAGTGAGCTTTTAGCTTTGCGCAAAATCAATAACTTAATCTTTCAGCGCTTCGCGTCTCGAGACATGAGCCCAAGCAGTGTCAATAGAGCCCCTCAAAAACTAAACACAAGACAAACGAGGGGTTTAGGGGTCAACCAGACGTTGTAATCTGGATGGTTTACCATTTTACCATTACTTCAACCCTTAAACCTGGCCCTAACCTCAAGACTGACCCTAATCCTGACCCAAACCTCAAGATGAAACCTCATCCTAACCCAAACCTCAAGCTTTAATCTGATCCTGCTCTCAAGATTAAACCTAACTGTGACTAATTGAGGTTAATCTTGAGGTTGGGGTCAGAGTTGGGTTTAAGTTTGAGATCAGGGTCGGGTTTTAGCTTGTGGTTTAGGTTAGGGTTAAGTTTAAGATCAAGGTTTACGTTTGGGTTGTGCTTGAGCTTGATTTTAAGGTCAGAATTAAAGTTTGGTTTAAGGTTGTGTTTAAAACTGAGGTTTAGACTAAGGTTAGTTTTAAGCTTTATTGAATTCAGAATTAGATATCAAGGTCAGGTTAAAGCTTGAGGTTTAGGTTAGGGTTAAGTTTAAGATCGAGGTTTGCGTTAGGGTTATGCTTGAGCTATCATATCTTAACTGTGACTCTTAAAACTAACCCAAAACTTAACCTCAAGCTTTAAACTAACTCTAGTCTATACCTCAATTTTAACCCTAATTTTAATTCTAACCTCAAGCTCAAACATACCCTAAGCGTACATGTAACCCTTGCTCAAGCATAACCTCAACCTTAAACCTAATCCTAATATAGACCTCAAGTTTTAACTCGACTCTGATCTCAAGTTTAAACCTATGCTCTTAAACCTAAATCTTTATTTCTTACCCCAAGCTTAAGAACAACCCTCAAGATAAGACTTAAGCTTAAGCATAATTCTAATGTACAACTCAAGCGTAAACCTAACCCTAGTCTAAACCTCAAGCTTAAACCTGACCCTGATTTCAAGATTAAACCTAACTCTGACCCTAACCTCAAGATTAAACCTAACTGTAATTTTAACCTCAGATTTACAACTAACCCAAACCTTAACCTCGATCTTAAGCACAGCCCTAATCTAAAACTCAATCTAAAGCTTTTAGCATAATTCTAACATGAGCATAAACTCACTAGTCTATACCTCACCCCTTAAACCTAACCTTAATTCTAACCTTAAAATCAAGCTCAGGCATAACCTTAACGTAACCCTCAACCTTAAACCTAATCCTAACCTAAACCTCAAGCTTTAACTGGACCCTGATCTCAGGATTAAACCTAACCGTAACTTTAACCTCAGATTTCTTAAATCTTCTTAAATCTTAAGATCTTAAATCTAATTTTAATTCTAACCTCAAGCTCAAGCATAACTTTAATTCCAAATTTAACTTAAACCTAACTTTAATTCTGACCTTAAAATCAAGCTCAGGCATAACCTTAATGTAAACCTCAACCTTAAACCTAATCCTAACCTAAACCTCAAGCTATAACCTGACCCTGATCTCAAACTTAAACACAACTCTGACCCTGACCTCAAGATTAACCCTAACCGTAACTTTAACCTCAATCTTAAAACTAACCCAAACCTCAACCTTGACCTTAATCTCAAGCTTAACCCTAACCTTAGCCCTAACATAAAACCTTCAGCCTAAACTTAACCTAAGCTTAACCTCAAGCATAAACCTAACTCCAATATCAAGCTTAAGCATAACTCCATAACTCCAACCAGGCTCAGAATCGAACCCTAACCTTAAATTCTACACAAAAACCCGAACCTCTGAACATTAGTACCGTTGCTAATCTCTAGATTGGTTCTAATCTGCTGGTTTATAGATCAGCTATAGAGGAGCTGTAATCACGTCAACCCATACTTCCACAAGCAAGCGTCCAATAAGAGGCCATTCATTCATGGGCATTTATAAAGGAGCTTTGAACTACAGCTGCCAGGCCAACACACACACACACACACACACACACACACACACACACAGGTTTCTGCGCTCTTACAGTGTCCAGGTGTGTGCGCTGGTGCTTGGCTCTGTCGCTGGAGTTGCTGAAAGCTTTCTGGCAGCCCGGGTGCTGGCACAGGTATGGCTTCTCTCCAGTGTGACTCCGCAGGTGAATCTTCAGATTCTCCAAACGAGAGAAGGCCTTATTACAGCCTTCAAACTGAGAGAGAGAGAGAGAGAGAGAGAGAGTTAGCCAGTGTTTATAGCTGTTACAGCCAGGTGTGAGCTAGAGGGGTATGAAGCCCCCCAGCAGCATTGGGCTGTGGAGCAGTGAAGCAACTGTCTTCTCTAGAATGATGGTGGTAATGGAGCTGATGAGGTGAGGCCTAATGGCCTTTTTGCTGAATGCAATCAAATCCTCACAGCAGTGCTCCTCCTCCAAACTCTAGAAAGCCTTCTTCCCTGGACAGTAGAGACAGTTACTCCAACAAAAGCAGGAGAAACTCTGTTTAATAGCCTTGATTGCCAATGAGCAATCATATATACATATTGACAAAAGTATTGGGACACCTGCTCATTGGCATTCAAGGCTATTAAATATCTATAGATATATATATATACACACATGAGAATTGCCCAATTGCAGTGGGCTTTAACTTTGGCCCTGTTGTGAAAAAATGTATGTGTGTGTGTGTGTGTGTGTGTAATACAGGTAGATAAACAGTACTTAAGAGGTGTACTGCTCTCCAGTGTCTCGAGCTTCATCAACCCATCTCATTACAGCGCTGCTGGGTCACAGCCTTCGCTTCTTCATCCACTTAAACATTTAACCACTGGCCTGTGTGCATAAGTGTGTGTGTATGTGTGTGTATGTACCCTAAGCAACACCTACAGCTAACTGTACCATGAAACATATCTCCAGCTCATCTGTATAATGGGCCTTAAAGTAGCCACATTAGCTTGACATCAATACACACTCTCCCTCTTCCCTCAGGCCGCGGACAAAGGCCGCCTTTGGCACCTATTAGGATCTTCCTGTCCAATCACTTAGCGGATACTTTATCCCCGAACTCCGCCCCCGTATTGTCCACTCAGTCCGAACGTGAGGCCCGAGGTTCGTTTTCACTGGAGGAGAGAGAGAGAGGCTTCTATTCTTACACAAATAAAACTCTCTCTCTCTCTCTCTCTCTCTCTCTCTCTCCTAATGAACCTTCAGACCGCTCTGCCCTCCTTCACTCACAGCAGGCTGCTATTGAGGCCATTCAATACAGGGTGTAACTCTATACTGACACATGCAGGGCAGATTGAGTGACCTGGGTTTCGTGTGTGTGTGTGTGTGAGAGAGAGAGAGAGAGTGTGTGTGTGTGTGTGTGTTTTCATATACTTTCAGGACATGAATAAAAATAATAAAAGCACAATAAAAACCCCAAGTCTGACGCGTCTTTGCCTTCTGTGCTCAGTAGGTGGGGCTAGAGGCTCCGCAGCGCTCATTAACTTCCACTCTTTCCTCCTCTCTGCTCCCTGTCCACTTCTACTCCCTATAACTTCCCTCCTCCACTCGAGTGCTCACTAGCACTGGAAGCTATAGCCTGACCGTCTTAGTGGGCTAAGACTTAGTGGGCTTCATGGCTTGGACCAGCATCATAAAAAAAGCTTCACACTGGGGTAGTGCAGTGGGAGACTTGTGAACCCTGAGCTGCTCTTTTATGGGGTTGTGAGTAGGGCTGGGCGATATGATAAAAATACAATATCACGATATTTAATAACATTTAGCGACAGATTCTTATAATCTACTATTCAGATCCTCTCCTGTACTGAATACAGTGATTAATACTCAACATCTGCTGCTCTTCATCTAATGAACCCTTCAGTCTAATCACACTGTTAGTAATAAACCCTGCAGCTGATCAGTGTTTATTAAGCACCAACAGTCTCCTCCATATGATTAGAAAAGCTTACTGTTATCGCCATAACAAAATGTATCACGATACGATAAAATATCGTCAAATTGCCCAGCTCTAGCTGTGGGAACTCTTTTGGGTTGGTTTTGGTGTCCAGCAGCTGGAACTAGCTCTCATGTAGACTTCCACAGTTCCCACAATAGCCATTTCTTAATAACAGTAATATATATAAAACTATATATATGTCACTATTTACTGAAGAAGAATCTCAGCTAGTTTAAATAGACTAAAAATTAAAGCTCCTCTAATCTTAGACTCTACTAAACACAAGTCAATATGGAGACCATAATACTCTTCTCTTCGCCTGAGTACTCTCAGAAGAGGAGGGTCTTCAGTCTGGGTTTGAGGACAGCGAGCGTTGGACTCTGCTGTTCGGACACCCAGGGGAGGTTGTGTGTATATGTATATATATATATATATATATATATATATATATATATATATATATATAAATGTGTGTATGTGTGTACAGCATTAAAGCTAACACATACATTTACACCTACAGCATTTAGCGGAGGTGGATCAGTGTAG
This sequence comes from Salminus brasiliensis, assembly GCF_030463535.1. Lineage (NCBI taxonomy): Eukaryota > Metazoa > Chordata > Actinopteri > Characiformes > Bryconidae > Salminus > Salminus brasiliensis. Next base: position 2,292,488 of record NC_132883.1, read on the forward strand.
TGTTAGGAGTCTTGCCCAAGTATTGGTGTAGTGCAGCATAGTAGCTCACTGGCAGGTAGTGGCACCACACAAACCAAAACACACACACACACACACACACTGGTATGTTATTACACAGGGTCAACAGACAGGCAGAAATGTGCCCACCCGTCTGCAGTACGTCAGAAAACATCTCAGACCTCACAGCATCCCTCTGTTATTGCACAGAAATCAAACTTTATCCTCATAAAGTCTCAACCCGAGCCATCCATGCATGCACACACACACACACACACACACACACACACACACACACACACACCACACTGACCGCCAAAACACAGGCCATTTTAAAAAAAACAAACCCCGAGCGTATAGATGAGCCAGAACCTGTGTGTATTTTATGCATATGGGAAATAATCACTCTTTTATTGCTTTCTTTAACATCATTCAGATTTCAGGCTGAATTGAGTTCATGAGTCCACAGAGAGAGGAGCCACCTTCAGCCCTGCCACGCACTGTGCACTTCTCAATCTGGCCATGCACCACTGCATTCTGGGATACCTTACAAATACAAAATCCCACACTTTGCCAAAGTTGAATCTATATGTCAGAAGAATTTGACTCTCTCTCTCTCTCTCTCTCTCTCTCTCTCTCTTCCACTCTCACCCGGTCTCTCTCTCTCTCTCTCTCTCTAGCTTAATCATGAAATATTTGCAATACTGATATACCAGGACAATGTAATGCATAAATGACCCCTCTGCCCCCACCCCCGGCTTTTTGCTGGTAGCTGCTTTCAGCTGGTCTCTAAGCTGGCCTTTAATGGTCAAGGTGGTTGAAAAGCTGGTCGTCCAGCCGGAAAACATGCTGGAACCGTCTTCAATTTATTTTGGTTTGATTTGATGGACAGCCTGGTTTGCCAGCAAAGCCAACTTGACCAAGGAAGTCCTCATACTGGTTATGATGGTTAACCAGCTTGGCCTTGCTGGTTGACCAACGTGGACATGGATATTGGTCATTCAGCTTTGGTCATAATGCTGGACCAGCTAGGTCAGATTGGCCATGCTGGTACCCTATGCTGATCAACCAGTATAACCAGACGAATTCATTGAGCAGGACACTGTTTATTTATAATTATAATGGTTTATACTGGGTTGTGAGCATCTTGGCCAATCAGAGCTTCAGATGAGCTTCTGTCTCTTTCAAAGACTTGAATCAAGGTATTTGTCCATAAATTGCATAATATTGTTTTTTAATCTCATCATGAAGATGAAAGCAGGGCTAAATAATTACAAATAATTAGTTTATAAATTTGTATAATATTATTTTTCTAAATAATAATAATAATAATAATTTTATTATACCGTCTATTGTATTGTATTATTTTATTGTCAAGCTTTTGGGCTCTTCCTCCGCCCCCCCCCTTAACTCAACGAACTACATTACCCATAATCCCTTTGACACATACACTAATGTTTGTGGATGCCCCTTTAAACTACTTTAAGCTGCACAAACAGCAGCTTGTCTCTAGTCCCTGTACTGCCAATAGATTAGGACTCCCTGGAGCAGGTAAACACCTAATAATGCCAGGCGTGGACTAGCATTGAGGAGCTGTGGAGCAGTGGAAGAGCTGTGTTCTCTGGAATGATGGTGGTGGAGCTCCATCCACAACAGGGTCAGGGTTTGGATATCAGCAGCTTTTCACTGTAATTTCCATGTAATTTTTGCACAGTGCTGTATATCATCCTCCTTTTCCGTCTAAAAAAACCCCATAGAGCTGAAGACACGGTCAGACAGCGGTGGTGAAAGACAGCACCTCATACTCTTTGATATTATTTCTGAAAACAGTTTGGCGGCCTAATGATGCTAATAGCTCCGGATGTGTTTTGCTTTCCCCTGTAAGGCCGGTAAGCCGCAGATAGCCTGGGTGAAAGGGCTGAAGGAAGGTGCTCTGGCTCCAGGACCGCTCTGCAGCTCCAGCTCATGGTCTTCAGCAAACATTCAGAGTGACAGAAGGGTCTGAGGTGTGTGTCGGAGCGCGTGGGGCTGATTAACGGCGGCAGCAGCTCTAAGCTGCGAGTCCGCGGCGGAAATGGGACCTGACCGGCTCAGAGATGCCCCCGATGGACGGCTAAAAGGCCATAGTGTGGACGGCCGGTAGGAAAAAGAAAACACGCGGCTCGTAAAAAAGCCTTGTGCTGCGCGAGAAGCACCTCAAACAGGCGTCCTATTATGGCACGCTGTGGAGAGGAGGGCGAGGAGGAGGGCGAGGAGGGCGAGTTCTGTCGGTCGATGACGTCTCAGACAGCGCTCTGATGGAGTGACAGGGTGTGGAATAAAAAAAGAGCTGAGCCTGAATTCACTAAAACTCCCAAGAAAACATTTAGGAAGAATCTGAATATAAACACTGAGACGATTAGAAGAACTGGTCCTTATTCACCAACCGTCCCCAAGCAGACATTTCTTTATAAAAGCCACTTCTTCCCAATTCTGGCCTTCTCCACTGGTTTCTAATGGGGGATGTGTTGAGATCCATCACTATAAGAGCAGAGCTGTGGAGAGGTCTGCTATTTCAAAAAATAAAAAACACCATAAATCTGATCTAGATTGGATTTAGGATATTTCTTAATAATAAATAATAATAAAATAATAAAAATACAAAAATGTAGAAAGAAATTGATAAATGAGATCCAATGTTCTTAAAGGCAATTCTTAAAAAAAAAATGTAAAAACTCGTAAATAAAAGTTCGTAAATATTCTCTAAAGAACATCTCAATTTTTTTTTTTTAAGATTTTGTGTTTTTCTTCTGTAGCCGTTTATGTATTGAAGCCTTTTCTGCTCCATCTTATCAACAATAAACAAAACACACTAATTCTCCCTTTGATCAAAAATCAATAAAAAAACGGAGGAAAAACAGAATCAACCTTTAAAATGACAGTAAACAAGAACTAAAAATGATGGTGGAAGAAATAAATAAACAATCTTACTTATCAAACAATCTAAGAACCGCGGCGAGACGCCAGAAAGTCCTTATTTCCCTCATGTAGAAACCAACAGTACTTTAAGCACAATCTCCAGTTTCCATCCTGTTAAATAAATTCTGACTTTAATTCTGTAATTTACCTAACTGATCATTTTAGCACTTTTGAGGCTGACCTTCTGACCTCTGAGATCAGTGTGAGGTCGTCATAACAGAAGTTAAAAATGATCAGTGAATTACTGAATTACAGACATCACACGATACAGAATTATTGTCAGGATTAAATCTGAGTGCTTCTAAAGAATCGTAAAGACCAAGGTTCAATATGTGCATAAATGCAGGATACTTTACTGTCATAAAAAATTAATGTGGGGCTCAATAATTACAAATCATTATTTTTGACATTTTTCAAAATAATGTTTCTAAATAATAATAATAATAATAATAATAAACAGAACTTTGCTGCTAATTTTTAAATTTCTACTTATCTTATATTATAGATGTATTGCTATTTTTTTATTATTATTTTGATTATTATTATTTTATTTTTTTAATAATTTCTACTTATATTATAGATGTATTACTATTTATTATTATTATTATTATTATTATTTTAATTATTATTGTTATTTTAATAATTCATAATTGCTCTTTGGGTGTAACCGGGCCCTTGAGCTCTCAATTTCGTTCCACCCCATGCACCAGATGCGATGCGAATGACAATAAAGTTCAATTTTCCTTAAATCTAAAATTCTTAAGTATGAAGTTAAGATTAAAAAAGCACATCTGAGAAAATTTCATTCCTAAGACACTTTTGAGAATCTGACCTCTGAACCAAATGTTGTCAAAGGTTGTCAACTCAACGCTGTTTCTGTATTTTACCTTATTTTACAGCTTAAGGTTAAATATTGGCAAAAAATCTCATTTCTTGCATCCCCCCTCGTACCCCCAACAGGTTCAGTTAGCTTTCGGGAAGCTACAGAAATGAGTTCTGCATAAACTGTAGACCTTTTCATACCCCCCCCCCCCAACTCAACAAACTACATTACCCATAATTCCTTTGACGCCCCTTTTAATGAATGCATTCAGCTACTCTACGTTGCAAATGCATACAAATGCACACACACACACACACACACACACACTGCCAAGAAGTACTGCCAATAGAATAGGCTAGAATAGACTCCCTGGAGCAGATAATAAACATCATGAACCTATCAGCACCATGCAGCCTAATAAAGCCAGGCGTGGGCTAGAGGAGTATACTAAAGCCCCCCAGCATTGAGGAGCTGTGGAGCAGTGGAAGAACTCTGTTCTCTGGAATGATGGATGGCTTATTCTCACACACTCACCTCCAATGGTGTCATGTTGTTTAGTAATCTGCTTCTGTGGTTTCTGACACTGTAGGACTCGCTGCCATCTATAAACACGGCCTAAAGTACAGACATAACTCAAGACCTTCAGCGCAGCGACAAGGCCTCCGGAGCTCGTCTGTCCACAGAAACCACATAAGCAAGTTTATTTGAGATTACTTAAAAGTGCGAGTGTGTGTGTGTGTGTGAGTGTGTGTGTGTGAAAGTTCCCACAGTTCTCATTAGTCTGGGAAAGTGCTGGGGGTTCGCGTTCTCGCCGCCATTAAAAAAAAAACCTGGTAACAAACATTAAGTGCATTATTACTTGCAATTAGTCGAGCAAAAAGGCGACAGGCGCTGGGCTTAACTTTAACTACAGCCATGAGTTCCTTCCTCGCCAGCTTGACGAGCGATCCGCGATGGCTTCTGACGTCCAAATTGGTTCAGAGCTCTCAAACAAGGAGTGCGGCTATTCCCCCGGCGTGTAAGACGTCTCGCTGATCAGAGCTCTGTATGAATGCTTATAAAACTGATTCGGGTTCCCGCTGCTGAATGAGAGGTGTGGTGAGGCTCCCTGCTGAAAGGGCCCAAGGCGACCTGCAGAAAGAGCAAAACCGCGACACGTCCGTCCGTCCGTCCGTCCGCCTGCAGAGGCTGCTGAGCCGGAGAGAACATGTGACTTTAATCTGTCCGTTTCCAAATGCCCCGCAGCTAAAGAGCAGGGAAACGCAAATGGATGAAATTATATCCATATGATTCAACGAGACAGCTAAAAGGAGGCAGGTTTCTCATGCGCTTCGTCAGGGCAGCAAATTAAAGCCAGCTTGGGCTAAAGCATTCACATTACATAGTTTACACATATCGGTTCCACATCCCCCAAAAAAAAAAAAACGCTGCTGCAAACAGCCGGCCTGATTTGAATCGAAGATCAGAGATCAGCAGATTTTCACTTTTTTTTTTCCGGAAGCCGTTTTTTTCTCGGGAGTTGGACGCAGATGAATTCATACATTGTTTCTTCGTATGGATTTCTGCATGTTTTTATTTCTACATGTCCTCCCCGGCCGACGAATGCTGTCCAGATGGGAGCCCGGCGAGCTCTGAGCTCTGCCGATAAACCTGCGGAGGAAGTAGTCATGTAAATGACTAACCAAATTGCTCTGAACGACCCATCTTGTTCCCATGCTCGCTCGGTTAAGAGGAGGCCGGGGCCTGCACGGACGCGACCGCTGCAGGAAGCAACCTATGATGACTAAATTGGCCGTCTCGCGTAATCATCATCGCGGGCCAAGTGCATCCTCCTGGAAGGAAATTGAGCCGGTACTGAAGGGCCGGTGTGACGACGGGCTCTGACGGGCTCTGACATGGAAATGCGTCTTCTGGAGTCTTCTGAGGAACATGCAGGAAGCGTGTGGAGCTTTACGGCCGCACTTAACCCAGGGCTCGTGGTTAAATTGGTTCCAGCCAGGAGAGACACTTGTGCCCACTAAAACATTAGACACCGTTTCCTTTAAGACCCAGCAGCTGATGACAATCTGATTGGCGGTGCCACTTTACTTGAAGCCCTTCCAGCTTCAAGTACGGCTCGGCTCGACCCGCCATCCTTTAAGATCCACGGAAGACGAGCGTCCAGACTTTTTTCTGTCCTGCACCGAAGTGGTGGAACGAACTTCCCCTGGGTGTCCGAACGGCAGAGTCCACAGACTACACTGTGTGAATAATGCTGGATGAGTGGACCAATAGAAATGCTCTAAATGACACCATTCCTCCATTCAAAGTCAAGTACAGTTTTGCCCCCATTTGGAGATACGTGTTTTAAACACTCAGTAATCAGTTACTGCTTCATTTTCAGTCTGACTGACTTTACAAACAATGAATCAGTAATGAAGTACAAATACTTAATTACTTTACTACAGTAGAAATCTAAACTTTACTGGAGTAATTATTTATTATTTATTTACACATTTTCACCCAATTATCTGAACTTTCTCCTCCTTACATTTTAAAAACAGCCTCGTTCCTCTATTCTATTTCATTTCCCTTAGTTTTCATTCCGGCTCGTCATCAATAAAAACCCTCTCCAGATAAATCTCTCCATCCGGAAAGTGTGAGTCTGATCCTGATTGGGTGAGAAGTATAAACAGACTCCATTCTGACTCCCTATTGGTTTATAAGAGATCCATCACACCTGCACCCGTCCCGTCACTCTCCAGCGAGCTCACAGCAGACATCTGTAGTCTAGTATGTATATATATATAAAAATAAATATAAAGCTGCACATGAGGTGGAGCTCCTTTGAACTATTTTGTCTCCAGCTATTGATTGATTAATTGATTGTTTTTTTTTTAATATTGACAAATAATGGAATTCTCAATAATTATTTTTTGCAATCTTTAATGTTTTACTCCAAGATGTAACTTTTATCAGCTGCTTTTTTACTGTTTTTCAGAGAAAAGAAAAACCTAAAAAAAAAAACACACCAACAGATCAGTGCTACCAATTAATGCCGTGGCTGAACGCAGCCATCAGATGAAGCTCACGCAAAGGTTATGAAGATGTAGCATCTTCATAACCTTTGCGTGAGCTTCATCTGATGGCTGCGTTGAGGCTTTATCGAGGAGTAAAACCAAGCGCGCGAGGGTTGAGGCTGGAGGTTCTGGATCTGGTTTCAGCAGCTTTGCCGTGAAAGTTTCTGACCCTTGTTGATGGACAGCAGGGAGAATCTATCGCTGCCCTAAGCAGCCTGTCACTCCTACGGGTCTAAGTATTTCTAATGGCTAATTAGACTGTATTACAGCAGAGCTTCAGCCACGGCATTAATTATCCACCCAGCTTAGGCAACATGAGCCGTGGCTGAAAAGAGAAAGCGCTAAAAAGAAAATGCTGAACATGATCTGAGCGGAGCGAGGAAGTGCAGCGAGGGCAGGGTGGATCTGCTAAGGCCCCACTGTCCTCCCCTGTCTGCTGTCTCCACTGTCTGCTGTCCATCTCTTTAACACACACACGTTCATACACACTCTGCTGAACAGGATAGTTGGCAAAGCATCAATTTTATTTCTTTATTTTTATTCAGAATGATTTACTGATCCATACAGATCAGCTCAAGCATCTCTAGCATGCTTGCGGGCAGTGCACGGCTCACTGTTCTCTATTAATATGGATAAATATATTATTTAATAGAGCTAAAAACACCACCCGTGTAACAGCGTGTCACACAGGGTCAAAAACAATGTCTGTTTAAGGTAGCATGCACTTGCACAATGCTAACAGGTGAGGTTTCTGCTTGCATTAGCTGTTAGCAACATTAGCCTCGTAGCTTCAGTGCAAAGCTAAAGGTGCAAAAACTTTTCTTTTTTCTTTTTTTTTTGTCTCTCCAGACTAAACCTGCAACAACATGCCAGCAGTTTGGTGCCCAAAATACACACATCATAAACGAAATGATTTTATAAGCGGGGTGTGTGCTGTGCTCCAGCAGCCAAGAACATCATTAACAAAGTCCCAATAAAAAAAGGAAAAAAAAGTGTAAGCAAGTTTGTTTCTAAGCAATCCTCAACACGGGACGAGGGCCTGGCCGCCCCCACTCCCCCCTTTTATTTCTCGAACTGTTTTTATTGGTGCAAATGTTTATAAAAAATGGTGTAAATGTTACCATATGCCCTCAAGCAAATAACATAAACACAACATTTCCAGTAAAAAAGTAAAGTAAAAAAACTTAAAAACCTGAATAAATTCAAAATACATCATTATTAATCCGCCTAATTTGGAAATGGCAGTTGTCTTTACACAGTGTGAACATTATTATTAATGCTGAATAAACAAATAAACACAAGAAATGATCTACCCGGACCTGCTTAGAATAAAACTTCTATATTAACTTCTATATTACTATCTATATTAAGCATAGTGGCTTTGGTTTCTCCTGTAAAGCTGCTATTCTGGACACTTTATTGGACGATGATAGAAAAAGGGAGCAATCAAAGGGTAAACCAGAGTAAAAACTGAATTATAACGATATAAATTAATCTCGAAATAAGCAAAAAAATCTAATCAACAAAAAAAAAAAGATTGAGGTTTTTAACATTTTTACTGAGTTTTTTTGTGTTAGAAACCTAAATGTAATGTTTTAGAGAAGTAGTACAGCGTGAGTACGATCAGAAAAGAGAAAGAGAGAGACTAGACAGAATCACAGGACTCTCATGCACCCCTCCCCCTTACATCTCCATCCCGACAATAAATAATCATGAGGGCACGAGCAGCCTGCCAATCTAAACGCCGCCCAGCCTGGGTCAGATTCATCAGGAAAGCAAAGCCAAAAGCCCGTCAGCTGGACGAAAGGTCAATGCAGTGCAGTGTTAAAACAGGTCGTCAATTAAACGAGTTTTGGCAACGCTCTCACAACTGCCGGCGAGAGAGTAAAGAAAGCGCTCTACCCTGATCCTGGAGGAGAAATGGCTGCTGAGAGAATCACCGGTGCCCAGAGAAACCCATTACGGACTCCTCGCACCCTATGTACAGAACTATGTACACTGAGACTGTCAGACACTGGAACAGCTTTTACCCTCAGACCATCACCGTCCTCAACAGCTGATCACCATCATCATCACAGCTGATAAACTCTGTACAGAGCTGCATGCTGCTGTTCTGTGAATCACACTGTAGAGACATGTCCTGGTGTAGTCTCTGCATACTGTGTACTCTCCTGCTCTCTGTGTACTTTCTGTAAATGATATGTAGATTAGCTGTATATAGTTAATACTAGAGAGGCGCTAACAGCCGGAAGCTAATTCAGTGTCTGTGTGAACAGACTTGGCCAATAAATCTGATTCTGATTCTGATTCTGAAAAGTGTACCGCCTCGCAGCCCTCTCTTTTTCTTTTTGATTGGCCCATGAAAAGTGACATGTGATAGGAGCTTATTCTCTAAAGCTGAAAAAGGTACAACTCGATACGCCACAAAAACGCAACCCCCCAGAATTCGAGTCTTTCCAAAGGATATAATGATCCTTTTAGCTCCGCCCTCTTAATACAGGATCTGTGCATATTTTGAGGATGATACTGAACTTGTGTAGAATATGTACATATAAACAAATATTCTACATAAAGTCAGTGGTCAGTGAGAGTGTCTACCTGTAATTAACTCTATATAACATTAGAATAAACCCAGATAAACATAAAGTCAGTGGCCAGTGAGAGTGTCTACCTGTAATTAACTCTATATAACATTAGAATAAACCCAAATAAACATAAAGTCAGTGGTCAGTGAGAGTCTCTACCTGTAATTAACTCTATATAACATTAGAATAAACCCAAATAAATATAAAGTCAGTGGTCAGTGAGAGTGTCTACCTGTAAATAACTCTATATAACATTAGAATAAACCCTAATGAACATAAAGTCAGTGGTCAGTGAGAGTGTCTTCCTGTAATTAACACAGTACAGTGTCGTTCTGGTGTAGTTTAGCTTGCTCAGCAGCTTTTGTGACAGCAGTGACCCAAACAGCCGTCCTGCTCGGCCTGCTTTGGCAATATTCACACCCTTATGGACGCCTTCTAACATTTCTGCTTTCGTTCAAATACCTCCACTGCTCGACTGAAGGGGAAAATCGAGCCCAATAACAAGGCCCCACTGTCCAACGATATTCCACAGTAAACGTTTTCATATTTATGGAGAATTTCACTCAAAATTTCTCATCAGGCGCTTGTTTACGTTAGGGGTAATGTGAGTACAAGGCTGGCACTCAATTGCGTACCTCGATTCGCTCACTGCATTAGCCAAACGCTTTTCTCCAATGCTAATATCCCCTTTCCATCTGTGTGTTAAATTACGCATGACCTAATCCCATTCTTGGCGTCTCTGTGAAACGGACTCATCTGTGTCGCTGACGCTTTCCGCGTATTTACCGTTTGGACAGCAGAGGTACGCAGGCTCGAGGAAAACATGGCAAAAATGCCCTGTTTTATTAGTCTAAGCCGTCTGTTTGAATTAGCCGAGTATTTCATTTTTATGCGATGGGAGCTGTGAGAGTGAGGTCACTCTCTAAATATGCTCAAATATGTGGTTGAGCTGTTTAAATTACAGCTTTACATAAAGTCTCATTTTAGCAGTTTAAGACTTCACTGAATTTCAGTTATCAGGCTTTGAAGACCACATTTTTCTCTTTTGCATACTTCATAACCATAAGCCCTCATCCCGAACACGGCACAATTCTATTGTGCTCTACTTTATTTTAAATATTTGAGGCGTATATTTGATCTTGTTTAAGTTTATCTATTTTTTTTTTTATTTTTTTTTTACATATTTTAATATTTATCTGAATATTTAAGATTATTTTCATTATTGCTTATTACATTATGTCCATCCTTCCTTTTGTTTTTTGTAAAAAAAAAAAAAAATTACAAAAATTAAAATTATTCCCTACTATATAACATTAGAATAAACCCAAATAAACATAAAGTCAGTGGTCAGTGAGAGTGTCTACCTGTAATTAACTCTATATAACATTAGAATAAACCCAGATAAACATAAAGTCAGTGGTCAGTGAGAGTCTCTACCTGTAATTAACTCTATATAACATTAGAATAAATCCAAATAAACATCAAGTCAGTGGTCAGTGACAGTGTCTACCTGTAATTAACTCTATATAACATTAGAATAAACCCAAATAAACATAAAGTCAGTGGTCAGTGAGTGTCTACCTGTAAATATCTCTATATAACATTAGAATAAACCCAAATAAACATAAAGTCAGTGGTCAGTGAGAGTGTCTAACTGTAATTAACTCTATATAACATTAGAATAAACCCTAATAAACATAAAGTCAGTGGTCAGTGAGAGTGTCTACCTGAAATTAACTCTATATAACATTAGAATAAACCCAAATAAACATAAAGTCAGTGGTCAGTGAGTGTCTACCTGTAAATATCTCTATATAACATTAGAATAAACCCAAATAAACATAAAGTCAGTGGTCAGTGAGAGTGTCTACCTGAAATTAACTCTATATAACATTAGAATAAACCCACATAAACATAAAGTCAGTGGTCAGTGAGTCAGTTCTTTACATTATGTTCATCTTTCTTTTTGTTTTTTTGCAAAAACAAAAATTATAAAATTATTCCACTGCTAGTTGTATAGTGCATGACTGAGCTTGTGAGAAATAACTATGGTGTTCTGCAATATGGCTATGTGTGTGTGTATGTGTATGCGTGTGTGAGTGAGTGTGTGTGTGTGGGGGTGTGTGCTCAACATAAACGCAGGGAAAATGCTGCCTCACCAGCAAAGAAGCAAGAATTTGTTCAGGCCACAAACACGAAACACTGGCAACGTTCCTGGAAGTGCAACAGACTTGCTGGCCACTTTATTAGAAACCCCTCCCTTATAGCTCCATCCTGCTGGTGTAGCATTAGAGACTGTAACTCAGCGGTGTCCAATATTATCCACAAAGGTCCGGTCTGGCTGATGGCTTTCATTTCAAATAACCAGGTCCACACAGGTGATCTTGTGTGCCTGGACACCCCTGCTGAAGCCCACCTGATAATGCACAGCGACCTATAATATAACAAAACACCAGCAGCACTGATGTGTCTGAAACACTCATACCAGCAGTGCACACAGTACCAGACCACTGCCATGTCAGAGTTACTGCTGTGCCGAGAACAGACACGAGCTCAGCAATATCTGGACAACAGCGGGCCTGTGGTCAGAAACTGACTAATGATAAATGGGGCAGAAGAGGTGACTGGCTACAGCGAGTAGAAGCACAAAGACATGAATAAAGGAGGAACCCTTTCGGTTCCATGAAGAACCATTTCTGACAGAGATGTGCGAGAGTGAAGAACTCTGAAGGTTACCCATGGGCACATAGCTCAAATCACAAAATGGCATTTAATTCATATATATATATAGAGAGAGAGAGAGAGACAGACAGAATCATTAGTAGATACTGAAATAATTACTAGGTACTAAATAACTATTACATATTGAATAATTAGTAGACATTGAATAATGAGTAGGTACTGAATAACTAATATTTATTAAATCTCCTTACTAATAATTACCTCCTATTGCATAATGACTAAGTACTGAATAATTAGTAGGTACAGAACAATTAGTAGTATATGTAGCTGAAATGAGTTCATTCTGAACAATAAGGACTTATTTAATAATTAGTAGATATTGAATAATGAGTAGTACTGGATAATGTATAGTTACTGAATCATTAGTAGGTACTACACTATTAGTAAGTACTGAATGACTAAAAGTTATAGAATACTTTAGTAAGTGCTGAATATTAAGTATATCCTGTATAATAAGTACTTATTTAATAATTAATAGGTACTGAATGACTAATAGTTATTGAATCATTAGTAGACACTGAATAGGAAGTAATTACTGAATAAATAATATCTATTGAATACTTTGTAGGTACTGAATGACTAATCCTAGTTGAATAATTAGTAGGTGCTGAATAATAACTATTTATCTCCTTACTAATAATTACTACTATTAGTAAGTACTGAATAATTAGTAGTTCATACTGAACTGAATACTAAATATTAAGTACTTATTTAGTATTTAATAATTAGTAGGTACTGAATAATTCATATTTATTAAATCTCCTCACTAATAATGATCACTTATTGTTTAATTAGTAAGTACTGAATAATTAGTAGTGACAGAACAATTAGCACTTTTTGAGTAGGTAATAGGTAACAGGTATTTATTAACTAGTATGCACTTAATACATGCCTTGTGAATGTATGTAAAAAATATGAAATGAAATAATGAAAAATGTAAAAAACACGGTTCCTCTACAGCATCACTCAAACGACCAACTGAAGGAGATTTCTTTTTGTAAATGCAAAGTTAATGAAGAGGATGATGATGATGTCACTGAAATGCAATACAATACTGTGGATGTTACAAGAAATATTAAAGAAAACTGAGAAAATTTCTACATTTGTCAGGAATGTTATCAGGAATGTTATCGGGAATGTTATTAAGAATGTTGTTGGGAATGTTATTGAGAATGTTATCAGGACTGTTATCCAGAATTGTATCAGTAATGTTATTGGGAATGTTTTTAGGAATGTTATCAGGAATGTTATCAGGAACGTTATTAGGAATGTTATCAGGAATGTTATCAGGAACGTTATCAGGCATGTTATCAGGAATGTTATCAGGAACGTTATTAGGAATGTTATCAGGAATGCTCTGTTGGGAAATGATGAAATGTACAGACGTCATTGCGAACTCCACTGCCCCTCGCAGCATAACCATGGTGATCGCTTTTTTCGGAGCTGCACTTCCACGCCACACTCTAGGATGTGAAGATCTGACAGTGTAAATAAACTAGGAGCTCTGGAGCAGGAGAAAGGCATATCTGGCAGCTCAATGGAGCTCTAATTACTCTGCTGGACTCCAGCTGGAAACACATACTGCCAGAACCTCTGCACACACTGCACTTCTCTCCACAAGCCTAACACACTCTACACTTACAAACACCCGCACGCAACTGATGTACACCTTAACACAAGGCTGTATGTAGCAGTCTGTATAAAAAATATATAATAATGTGTTGGGTAATGAGCAGGAATGAGGCCGAGTACAATTAAGAAAACACTGTCTTTATAGAATCTTTATAGAATCCTCTGGGAAATCCAATCCTGTTAATATATATATATATATGATCTGCTCAGTAAATCACTGATATTAGAACAAACACTAATAATAACACTCCTACAGAAAGTGGTGGTGGTTCTCCATCACTGTGTTCATCATTAGAACATCTCCAAAGTTCTCCTCTCTCATGGAGTCTAGTGTTATTTAGGGTTCTCCTCAGATCAACACCTGGTTTGGTGGTGAGCTGCTGCTGCTGCTGCTTCTGATGGAGTTGAACACATCCTCCACGCTGTGCTGGCTGGACTGGACAGGGGGGCGTCCAGGAGAACCCTGGAGAAACCGAGCTCTGTTCTTCAGACTAGCTCACCGACAAGATCTCACTACTTTCTTTCGTCAGAATGAGAAGCTCTTGTTTCTCCTTTTTACTGGATTTATCTTCATCTACTTTATCTGTTCTGATGAGATCTGGAGCTTCTACTGTAGAAACCCTCTCACTGCTGAGAGAGTGATGGGATTAGGGGTCTAGCAGCTCTGTATGGCACTGTTCTTTACATTGTATCAGAATGTCATGATGACTTGACCAATAGAAGTGCACGATATGAGGTTTGTGCATTATAGCTACAGTGTATTAGGGCTTATTACAGACTAAGGTGTATTACTTAGTAACTATAGGGGCTTCTGTACAAACTGGTGGGGATATTCTTTAATAATAACAATGTTGACCTACCGGCGAGGGTTGTGGCTGTTTAGGGGGTTAAAAGGCCTTTTAAAAACATTAAAATATCACAGAACGATGATCTGCTATTATCAATTTCATTTTGCAATGAACACACACTCATAACAGATCAAAAAGAATCTCATTGTTTTAACAGTGTGTGTTCAGTCCAGCTGACAAACCAGACAGGACGGTGCCACAACCAGTAAAATTCAGACAAGATTTCTACAGCCCAGGCTGTCGCAACACTCCCACGCTCACCATTAAACACACACACACACTCATACACACTCATACACACTCACACACACTCACACACACTCACACAGACTCTCAGACACACTCTACACTTCAACTCCGGCTCAGCCGCGCTGCCCCGAGCTCCGGGGCTGGAACATAAAGAAAGCATTTGTTATTCGTGTTTATTAGCTGAGTGCAGCGGCTCAGTCCATGCCTCAGCACATCCAGCCCGAGAACACAGGCGGATTGAACCGCGGCGAAACACTGCGGAAGGTGTGTTTGCTCACTGCGGCGGCGGACGGAGAAATGTTTGTGGAAAGGCTGGGCGTGATGCAAATGATGCTGAACTCTTGCGATTATTTACTGAAGAAGAGACTTGGACAGATGCTGCGTGTAAGCAAACAGTTACAATAGCGAAAACACATAGAACATACAGGCCTACATCCTGCTTTAGATGCACGTTTGGACAAAAGTATTGGGACACCCGCTCATTCACTGCTTCAAGGGTGTTAAATCCTGCTTTTGTTGGAGTGACTGTCTTTACTGTGCAGGGAAATAGGCTTTCTACTAGATTTTGGAGGAGAAAGATTGCTGTGAGGATTTGATTGATTGCATTCAGCCACAAGAGTATTATCGCACCATATCTTCCTCAACTCCCCCAACACATCCCAGAAAGTATTGGATGGAGCATCACCTCCACCACCACCATCATCATTCCAGAGAACACAGTTCTTCTTCCACTGCTCCACAGCTCAATGCTGGGGGGCTTTATTATACCCCTCTAGCCCACGGCTGGAATTCAGAGGTCATTGGAGAGTCCTATTCTATTGGCAGTACTTCTCTACTACCCGGCACTAGCTGTGAGTGTGTTGCTCGCACATCTGCAACGTCAGCAATGGGTTCAGCTTAAAGTGGACGAATGAATTCTGTAGAAGGGGCGTCCACAAACTTTTGTATTTAGTTTGAATCCAGAACAATGATGTTATTTTTTTTAAACTGTCCATGTATTCAGATGTCTGACAAAAATACACAGAGAAAATCCTCAGATTCATTTCTGATCCCTGCTGACAGCCCTAAAGGCCGCAAAACACCCGAGAGTCCCTCTAACGTGCAGGCTAGCCGTTGCTGGTTGAGTAAATATTGGCTTAACAAGGATCATGTTCTAAATTACCCCTGATACTGCTGCAGGAAAGTCCATTATTAGCTGACCAGAGGGAGACATGTTCTTTGTCCATGTTTCTTATTATGAGGCTAAATTAGGGTCATTACTGTGTGCAGGAATCTCTCGGCACATGCAGTTCAGCGGTCCCCAGTGAGCTCGGAGCAGTTTTGTGGTCCGGTCTCAACCTGGACATAATTTAAACTTGGTCTCAAGGTAAGGAGGACTCGGAGAAAACATAGCCTTTATAGAATCTTTATAGAATCCTCTCCTGTTAATATATATAGTACAACAGCTTTAGTGTAAATTAGACTGTAAAGCTGCTGATCTGCTGAGAAGATCACTGATATTAGAATAAACACTAATAATAACAAGTGGTGGTGGTTCTCCATCACTGTGTTCATCATTAGATCTCCATCTCCAAAGTTCTCCTCTCTCATGGAGTCTAGTGTTATTTAGAGTTCTCCTCAGATCAACACCTGGTTTGGTGGTAAATCAGGGCTTAATGATGGTAAATCAGGTGAGCTGCTGCTGCTGCTGCTGCTTCTGATGGAGTTGAACACATTCTCCACGCTGTGCTGGCTGGACAGGGGGGCGTCCAGGAGAACCCTGGAGGAACCGAGCTCTGTTCTTCAGACTAGCTCACCGACAAGATCTCACTACTTTCTTTCTTCAGAATGAGAGGCTCCTGTTTCTCCTTTTTACTGGATTTATCTTCACCTGCTTTATCTGTTCTGATGAGATCTGGAGCTTCTACTGTAGAAACTCTCTCACTGCTGCTGAGAGACTGGAGTTAGAGTGTCGTCGAGACCAGTGGACTTGCGGTCAGTGGAAACTAGAGCTTAAGCAAGCAAGATTATATAGTCTTTTTTAAAGGGTATTAATCACTGGAATCTCTGAACGAGTACTAATGAAGACCTGTCCTCAGTACCACACTTTAAAAAGAACCATATCTACATTTAATGACGGACCATGTAGACCATAGATAGATTAATCACGATTAACTTTATGAAATTCTGAGATTAATCATGATTAACTGTATGAAATTCTGAGATTAATCATGATTAACTTTATGAAATTCTGAGATTAATCATGATTAACTTTATGAAATTCTGAGATTAATCACAATTAACTGTATGAAATTCGGAGATTTACATTTTTTAATCGTTTGACAGTTCCAATATTATTGTGTTCAGGAAGAGGTGTTCTGGGAAAATGGGCAGACGTAAGAATCGGAGACACACTCACAAGAACCAAACTGTGGTAGCGTTCTAGACAACTGGGTCAGAACATCTCCAAAACATCAGGCAGGTCTTGGTACCCACCAATAGTGCTCCAAAGAAGGCTAACAGGTGGACTGCTGACAGGTTTATGGGCAGTTGAGGCTCACTGATGCTTTCGGAGGTCCCACCTCACAACCTACAGGACTTACAGGAAGGAAGGACCTCCCCCCAGGTCTTGTGGAGTCCATGCCTCAATGGATCAGACAACACGATATCAGGCAGGCGGTTTTAATGTTATGGCTATATAGATTCACTCTTGATCTCAATCTCGACTTTATTACGAACTATTGTATGACGAGCTATGACCCCCTATTACGGCGCCATGGTCTGGACTCAGCTCTCGCCTACATCACTGCATTTTAGTTAATAAATATTTTTATAGCAGTTAGTGAATCATTTATGACAGTTACTGGATCATAAATCTTGAGCAACAGAATAATAAGTCTAGAGTTGAAGGGGTTAAGTGTTTACAGACGCTGAAATGTGGAGGGAAATCTTGAGCATTAGCCACGTTCAGTCCCCTCCACATATTAGTAAATCGATACAGCCCTCTCAGAAAGTTAAACTGATTAAGCTTTTGGATCCGGGACAATTATGACACAAGGCCGGAGCAATGTTGCCGTCGGGCCTCTGCTGCAACTCTCGTGTTTCGGCTTCGGGACCGCGATTAGATGATGGGGAAATTACCGATTGGAAATGTTGCATTCCAGGGCAAATGTAATTATCGCAGAATATGTACAGATTTAGAGCGCGTTGATGTCTGGCTACGCTCAGCAGCTACGAAGCGGATTGGATTTTACAGCACGGGGTCTAATCCGCATAATCCAGTGGTCGAACAAACCCACAAGAAAGGACTATCAGCCTACGCTGGAAGCCAAGATTTGACAATGATTAGACAGCTATTAAAGTTCATGAACAAGTAGCAGAATGAGCAAAAGAGAGAGAGAGAGAGTGTGCGAGAGAGTGCGAGAGAGAAAGTGAGGCTGGCTTGCATTACTGTACAGATTGACTGGAAGCCTTTTATGACTTGACAAGAACTTGGCCTGCCGTACTCGACAAGAAAAACAAGCATCAGGCATTCCCAGGACTTTCACACCGAGTCCAAAACATCAGTCTCCTGACAAACCCTGCACCGTCATCTGCCAGCAGTTTCATCCCACTAATATATGGATCACATATGGGCTTAGTTGCTTAGCTGTTTGCATGACCGAGACACAATCAGGCAACATGTTACGATTTGCCAGAACTGAAAAAAAGAAAATTGAAAGAATTTATCTCAGGATTTTGGTTCTGATACATGAATAAATAATCACTCAACTTCAGAAATATACATATTTACACATTAAAATCTAAAAGAAAATAGAATAATGACAGATTTTAAGTAAGGATGCACCGATACCAGATTCAAGTATTTGCCGATACTGAGCACCGATACCGATACCAGCTCCGCCTTAAATACTCAATACTCGTCTCTAAATCCTGATATTTATAGAGTTCCACTTTTATAGGCTGTACTTTTTTATATTTGATCCCAAATTAGATCAAATAAGCTTGAAATAACAGCGTTTACTGGTTGAGGATCTGCACATTTGAAAGTTTCAGAGCTGAAAAAATAATAAAAATGGCCACAATGCAGAAACAGGAGCAGGTAGGGAAGCAGAATCTGGCTCAGCTTCACCAAACAGCTTTTAACTGCTGTTTAATCCACATTTCAGAGCCGTGAGAAAAAGATACGCCAGTTTAGAGACAAACAGTGCAGCAGTTTCACATTCAGGTGGGGAGTCTCTCTCCCCTCCGTCATGGACATTTACACCACCCGCTGCATCCGCAAAGCAACCAGCATTGTGGATGACTCCACCCACCCTTCACACAGACTGTTCTCCCTCCTGCCATCAGGAAGAAGGTACCGCAGCATCCGGTCCAACACGACCAGACTCTGCAACAGCTTCTTCCCCCAAGCCATCAGACTTCTCAACTCCAGAGACTGAACTGATGGTTTTTCTGTTCCATGCACACACACACACACACACACACACACACACACACACACACACTCCAACCATTTAGATCCCAGACAATATGGGAAGCATTTTTGCACTAATAACTTTACTACCTCACTGGACTCAATATTCATTACTCACTGCATAATTTGCACACTACCGCTAATTATTTATTATTCTCTGTCTGTACTGTGTTGTGTTGTCTGTCTGCACTTGTGTTCTGTATGCACTGTCTATGTTGCACCATGGTCCTGGAGGAACGTTGTTTCGTTTCACTGTGTACTCTGTATGTAGCTGAAATGACAATAAAACCCACTTGACTTGACTTGACTTGACTTGACTTGATTTGACTTGACTTGACGTCTCTGTGTAAAAAGCTATTAAACTTCAGTGTTTCCTTTAAACAAGCTGCTGAAACTCAACCAACAAAAAAACACCACATGCAGACAGAAAGTGCTGAGAGTTCATTAAAACGTCTGTTTAATGATAATAACTATTTTCTAAATTCTAATGCTCTTGTTGCTGAATGCAATCAATCAAATCCTCACAGCAATGCTCCTCCAAAATCTAACAGAAAGCTCTACTTCTTCACTGGACAGTAGAGACAGTTACTCCAACAAAAGCAGGATTGAGTCTTTTTAATATCCTTGATTTCAGAAGAATCAGTGAACCAGCAGGTGTCCCAATACTTTTGTCCATAGAATGGATATTCAATACATGCCTTTTTTTTCAAAGTTGCTTGTCTGAGAGTAATTAGCTTGTCTGTCGTCCAAACATGAATGGACAGATGGATGGTTTCTGTTAATTCTACAATTGGTCATTTTAGAATGACAGATTTTTAGCTCAAATGTAGATATTTGCATTTTTTTTTTTGGCGAACATCTGAACAGAAAATGACACAATCCTCAAGCGAACACTGGCTAGTAAATACTATGTAAGATGTTTAGTCTGTGACTCCTCCTCCTCAATATGTTTACCGTTTATTCCCATCTGATAGTTAGACCACCTCCTAAAGCATGGGAGGAGGCCTTCCTGCTCTCAGGCTCCTGACCATTTACATTTACAGCATTTAGCTGATGCTCTTATCCAGAGCGACTTACAGGGTTACTCATATTACACAGGTGGGCCAATGTAGTGTTAGGAGTCTGGCCCAAGGACTCTTATTGGTGTAGTGCAGCATAGTCACCCAGATCGGGAATCGAACCCCAGTCTCCCATGTGGTGTGGTAGCTCAGTGCCAGGTAGTGGTGTTATCTGTAGCGCCACATCAACCACAAAATATTGGAGTAGACTAGCTGAAGGCCTACTTGGCAAACGGTTGTCCATAAAACTGCATCAGATAGGAAATCTAAAAGGCCTATATTCTTAGGAAATGGATAAAAGTGAATGCTGGCGTTGCTGAAATTCAGCATAAACACGAACACATCCTTACAAAATCCACATTAGAGGATCCAATAAATCCGTAGTCACCGTGGCTCAGTGCTAACACTCAGGCCTGGCAGTGGGATCACTGCGTAAACAAGCCGCCTCAGCGCAGGTAGCTCGCCTCTACCTGTTTAGCATCCCGCTACAACACGGAGGTCGCTAAGTAGAGCAGACAGGCCAGGGATGTCAGCGGCCAGTTCTGGTACAAAAACATTAATATCAACGTCACTCTCCACCCCCGCCGAGCCAGGGCCCAGACGGATCGTGTTTCGGCGTGCGTTTAGGGGGGAAAAGTCGGCTCATGCGCCGGGCCGTGCTTTTTTTTTTTAATTAGCTAATGGCACTAGCCGTTTCATCTTCCGCTAGCTGTGTTGATTGCTCACAAAAGCCTCCCTTCAACTCCAAACACAGTGTCTTGGCAGCGCTCGGGCCTGTACGTTTCAGCGGCTGCTGCCGGGGATTTCTGAGCGAGCGAGTCCAAAAATCAGTCTAATAAATCTTTATATACGTTTGCTGCTTTCACACTAACAGGAGGGAGGAAAAAAGAGGAAATTCCATGATCTATGCCTTCTCCGGCAGGTTCCCTCGTCCAATTTTCCTTCGAGCAAAAGGGCCGTGTGTTCGGGCCTTTAAAAAAAACGAACGTGTGCTCGAGGGTGGGTCCACACTTCAAGTGCAGCCTCTAATGAGGAGAAGCTTAAAAAAAAAAAAAGCATCAGTTATTAAATGTGTCAGAATTGTGGTAGGCTGTGTGTGATTTACGGATAGAAACCACTGCAATTTCCAAGCAACTCCAAGTCATTTAAAAAAACGTAGCTTAACAAATTGAATTCTTATGAGTTCTAGCTAATAAATGACCCCGCTGGACAGTGATTAGATCTCCTCCCAAAGGTAGGGTCCTCCGTCTGCTTTCTCTCCATTGCCAAAACGTTTCATTTACAGCCCCGTTATGCTGAGTCATGCTGCTCTGCCCACTGAAACTTTGACACTTTCATTACACAGCTTTCTCATGTGGGAATACACCATTATGGAGGAATGATGATGATGGTGTTGGTGATGATGATGATGATGATGATGAAGAAATCATGAAAAATAAAACTGCCCCGTAACAGATTCATAGCTCATCGTAAACTTAGGTCACATACACAGAATAAAGTATTACTAATAGGCCACTAGCGCGTCCAGCAATTACGACATATTTAGCTAATTTAATAAGCGATGATATGGGCCACAGCTCTGAGGAAAGGTCAGTCCACTCCCAAAGGCCAGTCTCACTCTCAAAGGACAGTCTTAGAGTTTCAAAGAAAGCCTCTATAGCATCTCTGAGCTTTCTGTGCGCTACCATGGTCACCATCACTGTGTCAAAGACATTGTCTTGTTGTTGGATGCGCTGTATTTTTAGGCTCATTCACGGTCTGACTGACTTTGGCGGGTTGCTATTTTAGTGAAAAGCGTGGGGGGGGGGGGGGGGTGTACGAGCGTCGGGCTGCACGTGCCTGTGTTGACAATTCGCTGCCAAGATAGCACCGAACGAACGTCTGACTGTTGCCGAACGTCTGTCTAGGCTGTTTTCAGTCAGTGGAGCTCCTCCTGTGTGGTTTACGCTGCCGAGATACGTAGCAATACTCCAGAAACTAACCTGAACCCCCCTTTATTTCGAGACCACCACGCTATCTCTGAATACATTTTTGTTGGATGCGCTGGACAGCAGTAGCAACTTCATGGGCCGTTTGGTCTGTACCATTGCCCAGAGTGCTACATTGGCCTTATTGCAGTAGCAGAGCGACCCTAGCAAAACTAAAGAGGCACATTTCAAACCCCAAACATGTCTCAGCTAATCAATCCTTTATCCTTTAATCTGTTTAATCCACGCTCTGCTTCATTAATGATGTTATGACCAGGTGACGGATTTTCCAAAACAAGCCCGGACCACCTAAACCGTTTGAGAAAGGCTTTGCAAAGCGATCCTCTTGTCACCATCCCGTGATGATGTTTCTGCAGGACGCTCGTAGGAAATCAAAGCCAGACTCCGAATGCAGCGCTGTGTAAAAACAGCACTGATCACTTAGAAGAGGCACAGAGGCATTTCCAGAAAGCATCACAGCTTTTCACCATCATGCGTATTCCCTTACGGAAAGATCAGCATAGCGTAACGTGCATAATGTTTTAAATATGTTTCCGTGCGCTCTTGGCTCCAGATACCAGCCCCTCCACCCCTCCACCAACACTGAAATATCTGCAGCGGACTGCTCTCCACAACCTTTTCTCATTACCCTGTTTCTGACATCTGAAATATGTATAAGCTGTCTCATAAGAAATGTAGGGAAATGTTGGGTCCAGTTTTACAGCGAAGACAATAGGTATGCAAGGTCAGTGTTGGAGCAGCTTCATGCTGCCACATGTTGCCTCCAAGAACCGACTGATTTGCTAGTTGGGTCCCCGAGTGGTCCAGCGGACTAAGGAACCGTCACTACGATCAGAGCATCGCTGGTTCGAATCCCGGACATGCTGCTCCAGACATGCTGCTCCCATCTCCAGGGTGGGTAGATGGCGCTCTCTTCCCACATCGCTTTGCTGCGATGCTGGCTGTCATTGGCGTCTAAGCTGGGTAATGCTGCACTCCACTCCAGACGCGTCGGTTGTTTGCTCGGTGATGTTGCATGGGCAAATTCGAAAATTTTGAATAAATGAGAGGCGTGACTGTGCACACAGGTGTTGGTCCGC
Source organism: Salminus brasiliensis (assembly GCF_030463535.1). Classification (NCBI taxonomy): domain Eukaryota; kingdom Metazoa; phylum Chordata; class Actinopteri; order Characiformes; family Bryconidae; genus Salminus; species Salminus brasiliensis. The sequence goes on from NC_132883.1 coordinate 2,315,962, forward strand.
CCTCACTATTGTCGGGGACATCACGTGCAATGGGGTGGGGGGGTGTACGGCAGTCCAAATTGGGAAGGAAATTGGTGATGGAAAAAAATAATAAATACATAAACGGCTGTTTAGTTTCTATCTGAAATACCCCACTAGACTTGCAGGTGCTTAAATATATATATTTAATATATATATATATATATATATATATATATATATATATATATATTTATATAGATTTGATATGACCATCGCGTTTATGAGAATAACACTCGACTAGTAGCTTTAGTCCAGAACAAAAGAAGCAAACCTCGGCATTATATGTACCGAGGTTGTGAGTTCGGGCCTAAGCATGAGCTTTGTTGGACAGTGGTGGCTCAGCGGTTTATAGGGTTGTGGGTTCGATATTTCCTATACTCACTGAATGTCCTTGTACACTACATGTCCAAATGTTAGTGGACACCCCTTCAAATGAATGCATTCAGCTACTTTAAGTTGCACCTATTGCTGACACAGATGTGCAAATGCACATACAGCTTGTGTAGTCCCTGTAGAGAAGCCCTGCAAATAGAATAGGACTCTCTGAAGCAGATAATTATGAACCTATTGGCACCATGCTGCCTAATGCCAGGCGTGGGCTAGGGGGGTATAAATCCCCAGAATAAAGTCGTCTTCCCTGGACAGTAGAGACAGTTACTCCAACAAAAGCAGGATCAACTCTAGGTTAATAGGATATGATAAAATGATAAATAGGTGAGTGTCCCTATACTTTTGTCTAATATAGTGTATTTAGGTATGTCCTCTGTGTGGCTTTTGTAATCATTGTTCTTGGGGAGCGTAACTTCCCACCACTGTGTTTGGGTCTAACTTTTGACCTAACTGTACTTCAAAGGAAAAACAGCAGCGAGAGACAACTGCAGGGCTCAGCTCAGAACTCGGCAAAGTAGGAACCTCAGTTTGAACCATCAGACAGTGAACGCCTGCTCCAGACAAACATCTGAATCAGCACTGATACATCCACCCGTAGAGCTAGAGCCAAGTTATTCGTGTAATAGAATTAAACCAATAAATTCCAGAGGAAATTCAAAGCAGGCACGTTCATTAACGTCCGGCCCTCGACATGAGCCCGCTCATTAAACGGGAATAATAATAAAAGGAACACTGAGCGCTGTCGTAAGACACTGCTCTGATGAATATTTACACAAACGTCAGGTTTGTGCAGACGACGGACGAGACATCCAATCCACGAGCTCTCGTATATAAATATATATATATATATATCTCGAAGCAGCAGGAGACAGAGAGACAGAGATGGAGGGGGATGGAGGGAGCGACGGGGAGGCTGGATATATTTTTAATATTAATGCAGACAGGAGGTAGAAAAAAATGTAATAAACTAAAACAACACTCGAATTAGGCATGAAACACAACAGGATATTGCAGTGAGATTATGTTGTTTCCTTTTAGCTGTTCTCTCCGACTACCGCAGAAACAGCCCGCGGCCATCATTAATTGGACAAGGGTCAAGCAGAAACTCTGAGACGTTTTTACAGAGCGCTGTTTTAACGATGTTTTCACGTTTTTACGTGCGGGGTATTAAAAAACACTGCAGCCAGGTACGGACGGTGACAAATCTGAGAGTCAGAGGGTGTCTCGTGTTCGGAATAATGACTTTTTCCTGCCAAGGCGCCGCATGAAACAAATGCAGCACAGCTGGGAGAGAGAGAGAGAGAGAGAGAGAGAGAGAGAGAGAGAGAGAGAGAGAGAGACTGTTATGTTTGGATGCTGAGGGATCATGCCTTTCGAATGCTGCCTGGAATCTGCAGTTGGAAAGATAATAAAGGGATTAGCTGGGTTTTTCTGGAGCATTTGCTTCTAAATCAAACCGTCTCATCTGTTTCCTCCGTACAGAATAGCTGGAATTCCTGAATACCTTTGTCTATTGCATGAGCACCACGAACACAACACCGCTTCAATCAAACCTCCCAGCCAGTGGAGAAATAGATGGTCACTGCAGCGAGGCCTAAATAAGGTCAGCACACAATCAAAGGGTGAGGCAGTCCACATACACGCATGTCTAAACACACACACACACACAGGTATACAAATATATACAAATATATGTGCATATGAACAAATGAGGACTCCCTAAAAACCTTTTTTTGTCTTGTTGAACTTGTTTGAACATCTGGAGATATGATCTTCATGTGAGCAGCCCTGAGAGATGATGAAAGGTCATCTAAGTAAACTCACACAACTGAAGAAATGTCTTCACACACACACACACACACACATTTATACTACGTATGTAAAACTTAAATCATGATATTTATAGGGGAGATTGTCATCAGGGAGGGTCCACTGTGAGCACTATGAGCTGCTAAGCTGAAGTTAAGGCGGACCATGCAACATGACAATGACCTAAAATATTAAATTTCATAGCAAATTTCCCAAGGATCGGCTAAAGAGAAGGAAATGGAGAGTTCTGGAAAGACAAAGCCAGAATTTTAATCCTATCGAGAGACCGTGGAGGCAAGAAATCCTCAAACATCACAGAGCTGAAAGACTTCTGCCTGGAGGAGTGGGGGAAACCTTCTCTCTGACTGGTAGATAGTTCTAGGAAATGTCTAGTCGAGGTTAGGTCAGTAAGAGAGGGAACCCAAGCTGTTAGGGCATAGTGTGTCCTAACTTTTTTTTGTTTATTATACTTTTATAAAATTTTATAAATGATGTTTAAAGTTGTTTCATTACCTTTACATCCCATAGTATTGATTACATGATGTATAATCTAATGTTCAGATGTTTAAGACAAAGGTTTTCATGCATTGTCCATTCAACATTGTTTACGTGATTGTTCATATAGACCCACACGAACACACACATACACACACACACACACACACACACACACACACACAAAGATGTGTACTCACACTCCCTGTGCTCCAAACCGAACCTGAGAACTGTTTATTAGTCAGTCATCCTACTGCCCCATTCCTGCCAACAATTAATTCCCAGAACATTACAACCGTGTGTGTGTGAGTGTGTGTGAGTGTGTGTGTGTGTGTGTGTTTGAGTGTGCGTGTGTAAACTGTTGCCCAACCATTTTACTGGCTTCCAGCACAGCTCAGTGTGTTATCCTGCAGCAGCATCCAGCCCTTTCTGCCACAATGCTCCAGCTTGTTCGCAGGCCAGCGCCTGGTTAGCATCTTCCAGCTCAAGAAAAAAGCAGTTGTTTGCTGTTCTGTCTTGTCACTCGGCACTGAGTGACATCAGGGCCGCATTTCACTACACACACGCATACACACACTGGGCAAAGCATGGAGAGCGAGAGCAGAGCGCTAAACAACATCCTGAGAGTGAAAACCAGTGAAAAAGAAAACAAAGTGCTAACCATAGACAGTAGAACTGGGACCTATTTTATTTTAAACTGAGCTAAAGAACTTTCTCAAGCCTGAACTCTAGTTTCATTAGTGTTATTAGTATGAATTATTTTGGCCCGGATCCATACTATACATTCTGTTACCATCTAAGGACCCTCCTCTCGGTTGCAAGCTAGGGATAATATCCATTAATGGGGCCTAGAGGAAGCAAGGGGGCGCTATACCAAAACATAGCGGTGGGTCGGAACTTAAACAGGCTTAAAATAACGGTCCACTTCAGTACTGGAAGGGATCAGGACATCCCTAACTTCCTGCGTATGAGCTTAACCCTGTCCAATGCACTCAGCAGTCCAATACCACTATGGCCCAGCGCCGTTCATTCGGATTCCCAGCCATGTTGCTTTGCCATCAGCCAGAGTCAGAGAGAGCACAATTGGCTTTGCTCTCTCCGGGTGGGTAGATGGCGCTCTCTCTCCCCTCATCACTCTTAAAGCGATGTTGGTAGACACTCCCACTGACCACTGACTTTATGTTCATTTGGGTTTATTCTAATGTTATATAGAGTTAATTACAGGTAGACACTCCCACTGACCACTGACTTTATGTTCATTTGGGTTTATTCTAATGTTATATAGAGTTAATTACAGGTAGACACTCTCACTGACCACTGACTTTATGTTTTTTTGGGTTTATTCTAAAGTTATATAGAATTAATTACAGGTAGACAATCTCACTGACTACTGACTTTATGTTTATTTGGGTTTATTCTAATGTTATATAGAATTAATTACAGGTAGACAATCTCACTGACCACTGACTTTATGTGTATTTGGGTTTATTCTAATGTTGTATAGAGTTAATTACAGGTAGACACTCCCACTGACCACTGACTTTATGTTTATTTGTGTTTATTTTAATGCTATATAGAGTTAATTACAGGTAGACACTATCACTAAATAGTGCTTCACAGGCAAAACTCAAGACTGTGCCCAAGACTGCACACATGTTGAAATCTGGAACTTCCTTCTTCCCCTCTGATATCCCATCCAGCATGTTCTGCTGAATTCAACCCCATCCCACACTCTGATATGTCATCTGTAATATGTATGAATACAGTGTCCACATGTCCACGGCCCTCCCGTCTCCACACGCCGCAATAACAGCAGCAGACACGTCAAACACTGGAAGCGGAACGGTTTCCAGAGCTCTACACAGTTCGCTAAAAAGAGTACAGTGGCGCAGATGGAAGGGAATTTGGGCGACGTAATCCCATCTGCGTCCGTCCAGCTGCCCCGAGATCACCGCTGTCCTCAAGAGGACAAACAGCAGATCTAATTATCAACCCAAACGGAACTACTTAATGTTAGTGAACATAAATATTAGCATGCACACACCACGTACGTATCAGCTTGTAGCGGCCCTGAGCGGGTCTGGAGCTGATTATTTGGATATGCAAAGGTGTCCTGGGACGTCCCGGGTATACGGGGCCTACTTCAAAACAATCAGTTGGAATATCGGGGAATTAAAAGGCTTTTTGGACTGCAGCTCTTATTTGAAACAGAATACATCTGACAAGAAATCAAACAATTCTCCGAATTGAGCAAGAGGGGGAATTTCGGTGGTCATCTGTTCTATGGTTCTTTCTACGGGCTAACAGACTACTACATTTTTCCAAGTGTTTGGTTTGGACGCAGAGCCAATTCCCTTAATACTTGTGGGACAGCTAAACGTTTAAAACTCCCATTTAAAAGGATCAAGTGCATGCATTGTTTGGTTATGTTAAACAGATGTGTCGGCCTTTCGAGATTTCAATCATTCCCTCCTCCAAAACAAAAATGAGAGCTTAAGAAAATAAACACGGTTTCACCCTACACAAATTGTGGACTAATTGTGTATTTGGACTGACTGGTCGGTGGTGGTCTGAGAGCCTTTTTTTCCCCCCGTGCGGGTTGGGAACCCGAGGAAAAGGCAGTTTGACATTGATTAGTGTGTTGACTTGTGAAATCGGAGAGTTTTACCTGGATGAACGGAGTTTTGCCGCAGCCCTGTTCCTGCAACTACAAACTACAGGCCGAATTAAATCCCCAAACCCTTCAGCGGACCTTCAGGTTCAATCACAAACTGTGGTGACATGCGATATCGTTGTGAGGAAAGAGAAGGAAAACAGTTTTCCACGTCCATCAGAACAGCTCTGCAAGAAATCAAGTGCCTAAAATAATCAGCTCTACCGTGCAGTCGTGGCCTAATAAGCCGTACGAAAGGGTTACGATAACCGCTGCAATACCCTGAGGCTTAAAATGACCTACAGAGCCTGAAAGAACCAAAACAAAGAATTACTGCCTGATACTGGCTGATTTTACTGGTGCTGGATATCAATACAGCGATCTTTAGCTTTAGCTGTATTTGTAGAACCTGGAATATATGTCACATACTGGCTTTTCAAATATAAAACAACAGTTAAAAACTATAAAAACGTATCAGTACGCCGGATTCGATTGAGCTAATGTATAGTAATACAGAACTGTTTAATGTTTTCTAGCTCCGAGTAGCAGCACTCAGAAGCACCAGCTGATTAATCTTTCAGTACTACCCAGTGCTCATAGTGAGGTGTTTTTGAAACTCGCTGAAATACAAACTTCTGGTTTAAGCCAACCAATGATGACCACTGATTCCTCAAGCCACCACTGTAAATGTAAAGAGTTTTACAGCAGTCATATGTGTTTACTGCATCTGTTCACAGTCAATCTGACCAATTCCTTCATATAACCGCAAAATCTGACCTGTAACACTGTGAATCTGACCTGTAACACTGTAAAACTCTGTGGATCTGACCTGTAACACTGTAAAACTCTATGGATCTGACCTGTAACACTGTAAAACTCTATGGATCTGACCTGTAACACTGTAAAACTCTGTGGATCTGACCTGTAACACTGTAAAACTCTGTGGATCTGACCTGTAACACTGTAGAACTCTGTGGATCTGACCTGTAACACTGTGGATCTGACCTGTAACACTGTAGAACTCTGTGGATCTGACCTGTAACACTGTAAAACTCTGTGGATCTGACATGTAACACTGTAGAACTCTGTGGATCTGACATGTAACACTGTAGAACTCTGTGGATCTGACCTGTAACACTGTGGATCTGACCTGTAACACTGTAGAACTCTGTGGATCTGACCTGTAAAACTCTGTGGATCTGACCTGTAACACTGTAAAACTCTGTGGATCTGACCTGTAACACTGTGGATATGACCTGTAATACTGTAAAACTCTGTGGATCTGACCTGTAACACTGTGGATCTCTGTGGATCTGACCTGTAACACTGTGAATCTGACCTGTAGCACTGTAAAACTCTGTGGATCTGACCTGTAACACTGTGGATCTGACCTGTAACACTGCGGATCTGACCTGTAACACTGTGGATCTGACCTGTAACACTGTAGAACTCTGTGGATCTGACCTGTAACACTGCAGATCTGACCTGTAACACTGTAGAACTCTGTGGATCTGACCTGTAACACTGCGGATCTGACCTGTAACACTGTAAAACTCTGTGGATCTGACCTGTAACAGTGTGGATCTGACCTGTAACACTGAGGATCTGACCTGTCACACTGTGGATTTGACCTGTAACACTGTGGATCTGGATCACAGTGGATCTGACCTGTAACACTGAGGATCTGACCTGTAACACTGTGGATTTGACCTGTAACACTGTGAAATTCTGTGGATCTGACCTGTAACACTGTGGGTTTGACTTGTAACACTGTAGAACACTGAGGATCTGACCTGTAACACTGTGAAACTCTGTGGATCTGACCTGTAACACTGTAGAACACTGAGGATCTGACCTATAACTCTGTGGATTGTACATGTAACACTGTGAATTTGACTTGTAACCCTGTAGAACACCATAGATCTGACCTGTAACACTGTGGATTTGACCTGTAACACTGTGGATTTGACCTGTAACACTGTGAAACTCTGTGAATCTGACCTGTAACATTGTGGATATGACCTTTAACACTGTGGATCTGACCTGTAACACTGGATCTGAACTGTAACGCTGGGAAACTTTGTGGAATTGACCTGTAACACTGGGAAACTCTGTGGATTTGACCTGTAACACTGTGGATCTGAACTGTAACGCTGGGAAACTTTGTGGAATTGACCTGTAACACTGGGAAAATCTGTGGAATTTACCTGTAACACTGTAAAGCTCTGTAGATTTGACCTGTAACACTGTGAAACTCTGTGGATCTGACCTGGAACACTGTAAAACTCTTTGAATCTGACCTGTAACACTGTAAAACTCTGTGAATCTGACCTGTAAGACTGTGGATCTGACCTGTAACACTGTAGAACTCTGTGAATCTGACCTGTAACACTGTGGATTTGACTTGTAACACTGTGGATCTGACCTGTAACACTGTGGATTTGACCTTCAACACTGTGGATCTGACCTGTAACACTGTAAAACTCTGTAGATTTGACCTGTAACGCTGTGAAACTCTGTGGATTTGACCTGTAACACTGTGGATCTGACCTGTAACACTGTGGATCTGACCTGTAACACTGTGGATTTGACCTTCAACACTGTGGATCTGACCTGTAACACTGTAAAACTCTGTAGATTTGACCTGTAATGCTGTGAAACTCTGTAGATTTGACCTGTAACGCTGTGAAACTCTGTGGATCTGACCTGTAACACTGTAAACTCTGTAAATCTGACCTGTAACACTGTGGATTTGACCTTCAACACTGTGGATCTGACCTGTAACACTGTAAAACTCTGTAGATTTGACCTGTAACGCTGTGAAACTCTGTGGATCTGACCTGTAACACTGTGAAACTCTGTGGATCTGACCTGTAACACTGTGGCGTTGGCCTACAACATTGCTTAATTGAGGAACCATGGAGTCACTCACCATACACTTGTTGGGCTTCTCTCCGGAGTGGACCCTCATGTGGATGAGCAGCTTGTAGCGGGCGTTGAATGGCTTGTAGCGGCGGATACATCCAGCCCAGAAGCAAGTGAAATCCTCGCCTTTCCTCTGATCGATATGCACCTTTTCGATGTGCCTCACCAGCTCCTCCTGCTGGTCGTACGCAGCACTGCAGTCGATCCAACGGCATATCTGCTTATCGTTAAAAACGCTGGAGTCGTCCCGGTCCAGTGCTTGCAGGCCAGCCGGACCTGAGGCTCTGGGCCCAGATGGAGGCTGCTGAGGCTGCTGCTGGTTGTGCAGGTGCAGCAGCGCACCTGTGCCGGAGCCCATGTTATACTGGTGCAGGTGGTACGGAGGGGGCATGGAGGTCCGCGGCTGCTGCTGCTGCTGCTGTTGCTGTTGCTGCTGCTGTCCACGGCTTGGTGAAAGAAAGTGATGATGAAAAAGCTCCTCCTCAGATGGAGAGAAATCGTCCATAGGCTCCTGTTTCAAAACAGTGGACGGCCGCTGACCTCCAGAGTGCATGAGCAAACCAAGGCCGTCAGCTGGCCCAGGCTGCATGGAGCCCGGATCCTCACACGAAGAAACCGAGGAAGAGGATGAGGAGGATGAGGACGAGGAAAGAGACAGCAGGCAGCAGGTGGAGGGCGAGGCGGAAGGGTCCCGGGGGCTAGGGGCAGGTGCAGGCTTCAGGACAGGGTATCCGCAGGTCATTAAAAAAAATAAAGCACGAAAGAGAATTAAATCAATTTAGCATAAATGTTATTACGGAAACAAGCAGATCAAAGCAGAATTAACCCTTAGAAGTCACAGCTGGATGCATTTGATTGGACATTACAAAGGTATGTTTTTATTTAACTGAATTATTATTATTATTATTATTATTATTTCTCACTCAGTAAACAGTGAACTCAGCCCAGAAAAAGCCCATAAGCTCATGATCCAACAGTCTCAAAACCATATCTGTCTTTCTTGTGCAAGAGGAGATATTTTATTATGATATTAATTTTATGAAAGTTGCTGTTTTGTAAATTCTGCTGCTGTTTTCTATTTCTATTTTCTAGTTGTTATGCTTTTGTTACATTTACATACATTTGTTACAACTTATTGTAAATGTAAAAATTGTAAATGTAACACTCGTAATTCTTCACAATTAATTATGTAAGTAATTTTAATTGTAATTTTAATGTAAATGGCACATATGGACATATATATATAGATTAGGGGATATTCTCCATCCTAAAGAAAACTGTTGATTTTTTTTTTATTATTATTTTATTTTTATTTATTTAGCCCAGTAATAATAGCTACAAATTATTTTGTCTCTCATTATTGAAACATGCTCATTATCAGGTGTTTGTATGACTTTCATTTAATAGAGAATATCACCTCTATTAATTATAACAAAATAATTCATACTGTAATTGTAACTTAATACTGACTTATTAATAATGCCATATTTCTATCAAACAAATCTTATGGTTTATATTTCTGTGCATTTTAATAGCAAAATTGAACAAATAATAATAGGAAAAAATTGCTTATGTGCAAAACTGCATGGTTGCCAGTGTACTGGTCAAAAATGCAAGTAAAATTTGATTAATCATTATTAATCAATTACTGTATATTAGTCTTAGTAAAATAATTTTAGTAAAATGAGTCACTTGTGTTTTATTTATAAATATTCACTGTACATGGGTTTGAGGCCTGTCTCTCACTTTTGAGGTAGTGTGACATGCCTTGAGCTTTTTCAATATTACACCTACATAAAAATCATTAATCATCATTGATAATGTGAGAGCAGTAAGAATGTCAATAATCAACAAACGCCCACTTTTCCAGGCTATACAACAAAATGTAAAATTGTCAATACCATCCCGTCCTTACTATCATGCAATGAATTGTGATAGTACAGATACATGGTACAACAGATACATAACGATGGTAATGGCATCCTAATTAATTAATTACAACTAAAATATACTGTAATTAATTGTTAATTCAAATTTTGATTAAATTAATACATTTATTTGCTTATAATCCCTAATATGAGCCAAATTTGACCAAAATTGAAATCTGAACATCAACATTTAAAAGCATTAGATGGAATTTGCTGATACCTGCAGGTACCCCGAAGTGGGCGGCTGTGAGAAGGCGGCGCTGGAGGCCGGCGGGGAGGGATTCGTGCCGTTTGCGCCGTTCACACGCGCTAACACAGACATCTGGGAGGTGCGGACGATGGCGGCGATGTTGATGCTGTCGGACTGTGAGGCCATGGGCAGGCGCCGCCTCTTCAGGCCGCCGGAGCTCAGAGAGAGCCGCGCAGAGTGACGAGAGACAGCCAGGGAGGAGCCGCAGCCGCCTTCATTATTATTAAACACGTACGCCGTCAGGGCCGCGGAAGATGACGACAGGGCAGCCGAAATTCCAGCTTTGGGGTGACGGGACATCCGCAGGCCGGTAAAAAAATGAGAAAAAGCATTTCATCAATTCTGCGTCGCCTGAGAACCGCACTGGGGTGCTAGGTCTGTGGTTCTGTCTGTGTTCTGTACCACATATAGATTCCTCATTCTCAAAAATAAAACAGCGTTTCATAGCAGTTGCTGAAAATTCAGCCTTAAGATGACCCCCCCTAAAATGCCCCCCTTCCATTTCTCACTGTTAAGAATAGCTCAGTTTGCAAGGTCTTCCATGTAATTACAGACTAAGCCTTAGGACTTAATAAGCCTGGGAATTTAAGAGGGATATTCTCCAGGGATGTTATCCAGTTATTAATCTCAAGACTCATCGTTCCGGATCTACTACCAGTAATAAAGCTTCGCTGGTACCTGCAGTTACTCGGTTCCCGTTCGCTTCACCGCCTCTTGCCACCGAAAACTCGCCCGCTCCCGCTCCCAGGCCGAAGCCCTCCTGCTTGACGGGGAAGCTGATGGCCAGGCTGGAGCTGAGACCCCGCTGAAACCCTGCAGACCTGTGGAGAAACACACACACACACAACAATACACACCGGGAGGAATATGAGCAGCAGTTAGAGCTGAGAGCTGACAGTGGACGATCTGAGGGCTATTAGCAGCCTGGCCTGTTGACTGATAAAGGCCAGGCCTTCCCAAAGCTGCGCCAGCTCATCCTCCACTCAACAAAACCGCACTTTTCTGAAGCCCCGTGAACAGACAGGCTCTGTGCTCTCGGCCAAGGGATTCACTCACACTCTCGCACACAAATTCACACCAAAACAGACCTGAACGCACTACGAGGATCACACACACGGCACCGGCTTGGCTCGGCAGGCCAAAAGGTCTTAATGTAGGAAGGTCTTCATCTTATATTTATGCTAAAATATGCATTTTAACATAAATATTTGATTATTCTGATGGTTTTCTACCTGTTTCTAGACATTTGAGTCTTAATAAATGCTAAAATATTCACACTATATAAAAAATATATAATAATAATATATGTATATTAGACTGCACAGTGTTTTTTGGTTGGTGAACACCTGCAGATATCTCTGGAAATCCTAATTCATGAAGAAATTGAGTGAAAACTGCAGATTCTACACTTTCCATTCACAACATGCTGGTATTTATAAGCATATGAGAAAATACAGAATGTAAATCTATTAAAAATGTAATTTATTCTGCATCTGTAATTAATTATGCAATTCTATAAACTGAATTTCTTGCAAAACAACAAAAACTCTATAAGTTTAAAGCTTAACGGCCTTCCACAGCCCTGTCCTGCCTTAATAAACCTGCTCCCTGCTCAAGAAACCGTCATTTAAGGAAATTTAGAATTGCGGCCCACCTTCACCAGCCGAGCCCCCCATGAATAAATAACGCAGGAAATTTGGCCCCGGCTGTAGTTATGAATGGGTATTTAAGACTAAGACAGACCAGAGAGGCCCTGTGAGTTTGACAGGCTTTTGATGACACAATAGGGGTTAACCCAAGCCTAAATGTGGGCTGGAGAGATGTCAGCTGGTTCGGTGGGATAATGGCGCGCCTCAGAAGATCCACCAGCCACAATACTGGCCTTTCTAGCGGGAATCTGTGGCCGGCTGAATGGGGGACAGGTCGGATTTCCTGGTGCGTCGCTCTGATCTTCCACATAATAATTCCTGTCAGTTGGCTCATTATGGATTTTGTGAAAATGCTCCTGAGTGACGTGAGAAGGCTCTCTCGCTCTCTCTCTCTCTTTCTCTCTCTCTCTCTCTCACTCTAGCCACCCCCACCCTCTTCCTCCTCTATCCCCTCTATACTCCTTTACCAGCACTGCTAAATTGATACACACACACACCTATAAATATATACACTAATACACATCCCTTCAGAAAGTGGTGGAGGTTCTCCATCACTGTGTTCATCATTAGAACATCTCCAAAGTTCTCCTCATGGAGTCTAGTATTATTTAGAGTTCTCCTCAGATCAACACCTGGTTTGGTGGTAAATCAGGGCTTAATGATGGTAAATCAGGTGAGCTGCTGCTGCTGCTGCTGCTGATGGAGTTGAACACATCCTCCACGCTGTGCTGGCTGGACTGGGGGGCGTCCAGGAGAAACCTGGAGGAACCGAGCTCTGTTCTTCAGACTAGCTCACCGACAAGATCTCACTACTTTCTTTCTTCAGAATGAGAAGCTCTTGTTTCTCCTTTTTACTGGATTTATCTTCACCTGCTTTATCTGTTCTGATCATATCTGGAGCTTCTACAGTAGAAACCTCTTATTATCCTCAAACTAAACCAAAGAAGCAAAATTGGACCTGAAACCTGCCGTGTCTGACCGACTGCATCTGGAATTAAGGGGCAAATTGTGTAATTTTGATTTTCCACCGGACCATTTCTCCAAAACCACAAATCATTTTTACAGTGCTCCTCTGAAGGCCACCACTTCCTGTTTGGCTGTTGGGAAATGCTGAGAAATGATCCAAGCAAACTGGACAGTCTAATGTCTCTCTCACACACACACACACATCTAAAAATGTGTGTTAGCTCTACCGGGTCCACACATAAGGTTCTTTGAGTGATGCCATAGAAGAACCACATTTGGTTCGATAAAGAACCATGTTTGTCATATAGATGTGTGTGTGTGTGTGTGTGTGTGTGTGTGTGTGAGTGTGAAGAACCTTTAAACGATCGAACAAACTTTTGGACAAAAGTTTGTGGACACCCCTTCTAATGAACATCATTCAGCTACTTTAAGTTGCACCCATTGCTGACACAGATGTGCAAATGCACACACACAGCTTGTCTAGTCCCTGTAGAGAAGTACTGCCAATTGATTAGGGCTCTCTGGAGCAGATCAACACTGATGAACCGATTGGCACCATGCTGCCTAATAATGCCAGGCATGGTCTAGCAGATGGGTATAAAGCCCCCCAGCTGTGTGAGCTGTGGAGCAGTGGAAGAACTGTATTGGTGGAGCTCCATCCAGTACTTTTAATGGGATGGGGGGTGGGGAGGTGGGGAGTTGGGGATGATGAGGTGAGGTGGTGATCATAAGCTAACATTCTGACCTCGCTAACACGCCAACTTGTTGCTGAATGCTATCAAATCCTTACAGCAATGCTCCTCCGAAATCTAGTAGAAAGCCTTCTTCTCTGGACAGTAGAGACAGTTACTCCAACAAAAACAGGAGAACTTCTTTTTGGTGCCCTTGATTTCAGAAGAATCACTGAATGGGCATGTGTCCACATACTTTTGTCAATTCAGTGTAATTAATAACTATAATAACTGGCTCTTCTGTAATTTATACTGTAGGGTCAGGCATTCTACAGCTGCCCTGGAGCAGAGAGGCCCAATGCCTTGCTCAAGCGCCCAACCGTGCCAGCTTAATGGACCCGGTTAAAAAACCCACAATCCTGTGATCAATAACCCAGTGCTCCAACCACTGAGCCACCACTGCCTTAAGGGATAAAAGCTTTATTTACGCTTGTGTTTTCTGCTGGTTTCTGTTCATTTGGAGCTTCGTTTGAGGAGAAATGAAGCACAACCACTTGTTGGGGACATTGTTTTTTGACAAACTACCAATTTTGCGATGAAGTGAAGCAGAATGACAGTAAAAACCAAACTATTAAGGGCAGCAGTGGCTCAGCGGTCAGAGCACCGTGCTATTGATGACAGGGCTGCGGGTTCGGTACCCGGGCTCAGCAAGCTGCCACTGTTGGGCCCTTGAGCAAAGGCATTCTGACCTCACTAACGCTCTTATTGCTGAATGCAATCAAATCCTCACAGCAATGCTGCTGCAAAATCTAGTAGAAAGCCTTCCTCTATGGACAGTAGAGGCAGCTACTCCAACAAAAGCACTCCACCTTTTCGTAAATCCTTTGATTTCAGAAAAATCTATGAATAAGCGTGTCCACATACTTTTGTCAATACCGTGTAATTAATAATTATAATAATTGGCTTTTTTGTTATTTATACTCCGCAGCAATGGCTGCCCACTATTCCAGGAAGGTGTGCTCACTGTCAGTGTGTGTGTGTGGTCACTAGTGTGTGTATGTGTGTGTGTTAACCCACTGCACGGGTGGGTTAAAGGCGGAGGCTAAATTCCATCGAATGGTGATGTTACCTGGAGTCAGGCTGTGGGTTTTCCTGCAAATGGAGGTTCTGAGTGGGCTGATCGCAGTGGGTTCCTTGACTGTACTGGGCTCCTGAAAGGTCAGGAAGGTTCTGTCCGCAGTGCAGTAAAACACACTCCTCTCCCGCTAGCTCGGACCCTCCGTCCTCCTCAGGGCGGAAAGACACTCGCCCTCCGTTCACTGAAACGAAGCACAGTTGATCGATTGATCAGTTAAAAACTGATTGAAACAATAACTAATAATTGGAATGGAATGAAACAAAACACAGCAGAGTTGAGAATTCATATTACACATTTCATATGTAATATTTAATATACACGATACATCCAAAATAATCCAGACATGCCTTTAGCTACTTTTAGCTACAACTGTTCAAAAGCGTGCACACAGCTCGTATATCCTCCGTAGAAAAGCACTGACAATTACAAAGGGACACGCTGGAGGTCATCAAGGTCATCACACTCAATGCTGAGTCTGGGCTAGGGGGGTTAAAGGCCCCAAGCGCTGGCAGACCTGACCTCACTGATGCAGAGGTACATCATACATACCTCCTAAACTCTGTATGTAGGCCCAAACTCCAGTTCTTCACTCATTATGACCACTTATAGTCATAATTTGCATAAGTTACATTGGCCCTAAAATAGAACCCTGTGGGATGCCACAAAATCAGCGAAAATTTAACGGCTGCCAAATAAATGATAGTAGCTCCTCAATTAGGATCAATAACTAAATAATTAACCCAGGATTTTATTAAGGGCAGTAGTGTCTCAGTGGTCAGAGCACAGGGCTATTGATGCCAGGGTTGTGGGTTGGATACCCGGGCTCGGCAAGCTGCTACTGTTGTGTTCTTGAGCAAAGCATTCTGACCTCACTAACGCTCTTGTTGCTGAATGCAATCAAATCCTCACAGCAATGCTCCTCCTCCAAAATCTAGTAAAAAGCACTCCTCCCTGGACAGTAGGGACAGTTACTCCAACAAAAGCTGGATCAATCTTAGCAGTGGATTTTTTTAAAACCGTTAATTTCTGAAAAATCAATGAATGAGAAGTATGGTGTCCACATACTTTTGTCAAAACAGTGTAATTAATAATAAATAATAAAAATCTGCAGCAATGGCTGCCCACCACTTTGGGAATATGTGCTCACTGTGACTGTGTGTGTGGGTTTGATCACTGGTGTGTGTGTGTGTTCACTGCATGGGTGGGTTAAAGGCGGAGCCTAAATTCCATCTGTGTCCAGCATGTGTTCAAGTTACACTGGCCCTAAAATAGAACCCTGTGGGACGCCAGAAAATATGCGAAACGGCTGCCAAATAAATGATAACCCGGGATAAAAACACTGGATGGGTTTTTTGCCCATTTATTAATTAATTCATTTATTTATTCATTTATTTATTTATTTATTTAAAGAAAATCAATTGTTGCGGAACCCAGGGAACCCGGTTCTGCGAGAACGCAGACAAAGATAAATGCTATTCTCAGCTCTGGAAAGCAGGTGGACGAGGTGAGACTCCAAGCGCACACGGGCCAAAACGCTGTCCAACACAAATCCCCTTCAAACACGATGATGAACTGACCATTGTGTCGGTCAGGTTCCATTTCTCAACAGCCACATTACAGTGAAATTGCACAAACAGATTCCAGATTGTCATCCGAGTCAAAAGTAACAGGACGCAGCGGAGTGGACGGCGGCGTGTGGAGAGTGTGGAAACGCTGTGCTGAGGGAGGGTGAAGCCTCTCCTCCAGCGCGGGCGAGCGAAAGTTCTTTCCAGTGAGCTTAACTTCATTTCCGAAATCTAATAATCATCTCACACTGATGTTATTAATAATCCCCCAACACCCAGAGAAGCCTGCCTGATACCAGCGCCCAATCACAACATTCAACAAGACAGAGAGAGAGAGAGAGAGAGAGAGAGAGAGCTCTCTCTCTCTCTCTCTCTGTCTTGTTGAATGTTGTGATAGAGAGAGAGACTGAGAGAGAGAGAGAGCGAGAGACTGAGAGAGAGAGAGAGAGAGAGAGAGAGAGAGAGACTGAGAGAGAAAGAGAAAGAGAGAGAGACTGAGAGAGAGAGACTGAGAGAGAAAGAGAGAGAGACTGAGAGAGACTGAGTGAGAGACTGAGTGAGAGAGACTGAGAGACTGAGAGAGAAAGAGAGAGAGACTGAGAGAGAGACTAAGAGAGACTGAGAGAGAGAGAGACTGAGAGAGAAAGAGAGAGACTGAGAGAGACTGAGTGAGAGACTGAGAGACTGAGAGAGACTGAGAGAGAGAGACTGAGAGAGAGAGAGACTGAGAGACTGAGAGAGACTGAGCGACAGACTGAGAGAGAGAGAGAGACTGAGAGAGATAGAGAAAGGGAGAGAGAGAGAGAGAGAGAGCGAGAGAGAGAGAGCAAGAAACTGAGAAAGTGAGACTGAGAAAGAGACTGAGAGAGAGAGAGAGAGACTGAGAAAGAGAGAGAGAGAGAGAGAGAGATAGAGAGACTGAGAAAGAGAGAGAGAGAGAGAGAGAGACTGAGCAAAAGACTGAGAGAGAGACTGAGAGAGATAGAGAAAGGGAGAGAGAGAGAGAGAGAGCGAGAGAGAGAGAGCAAGAAACTGAGAAAGTGAGACTGAGAAAGAGACTGAGAAAGAGAGAGAGAGACTGAGAAAGAAAGAAAGAGAGAGAGAGAGAGAGAGAGAGAGAGAGAGAGCAAGAAATCAGTGAGACTGTGAGGGTTTAGTGAGTCTCTGAGCTCGTGGAAAACTCACCCCGGTTCCCTCTCGGCTCTGTAAACAGAAGGAACTCACTCTCACTTCTGTTCCGTTCTTCAGAGAACAGAACCGGTCCTGTTTATCGAGCGCTGGACCGTTCCTGTTTGGCCGAGCGACGCGACTCCTGGAACATCAAACTGCGCTGGTGTGCAACATCACTGCTGGACAGACCACAGCCAGGCAGCTCCAACCTCCATCAGAGGGAACGGAGAGGCTCATTAATGCTGGAGTTCGGGATCTTTGGGGTTTGACTGAGCTCGTTTTCAGCCTTGGTGGTGTTTTCATATGGGGGAAGGGGGGGAACGTCCCCCCCCCCCAAACACTGCCCAGCAGAAGATCCAGCAGAACCAAAACAGAGCTGTAAAATGGGCCGATTCCAAAACCCCAAAACTGTTACATCACAGTCTTGACTCATTATATGTATACACCACCTAAATTTACATTAACCACGCCCACTAGAGAAAGCCCTCCTAAGCTAAACGCCACATCTGCATCAGGACAACATGGAAGGAAGGCAACAAGGCTCAAATCTTATGCTAGGAGGGCCAAACTGAGCGGCGTAGGGAAGCTGGTGAGGTGGTGAAGCGCATGCAAGGCTAAAAGCTAACCCAGCCAACCCAGCCGACTGGCTACAATCTCTTCAGCTAGCTAAGCGCACAGCGTGCCGAGAGGGACAGCAGCACTAGTCTGTAAGACTCGGGAATAATAATTACACAGATTCATTACAATATTCCTGGTACTGTGTTAAAGGCTTTGCTAGGCTATGCTAGGCTAGCCTATGCTATGCGGCTGCTGTAGGTGGTCTCCAAAGCAAAAACTGGACTTGCTGCATTCTGCTGTGTGAGCACGAATCCCAATGTACTCTCTGTGTTTCTAAGAAAAATACGCCAGGTCCTATTTTAGCTATCTTTTTAGGCGAGCTATCAATCGTGCACCGTGCAGCTTGATTTAGGGGGTGTGTCGGTGTGTCTTTGCTATGATAACAGCGGGAAAAGTTCGCCCTGCTCGGCTCAAAATGCTCAAAGTCATGTACTGAGTCTCTTAATAAATCAGGGGTGAGTTTGTTTTGGGCGTAACGAGCAGTAATAAACCAATCAGCGTGTCTCTCACCATCCCTTTAAGAGCCAGGGGCGGTCAGACTGACCTTGGCGGGTTGCTATTTCAGTGGTGTAAAGCGTGGGGGTGGGGGTGGGGGTGGGTGTGTACGAGCGTCGGGCTGCAGAGAAACTTTGGACAAGACTCCATTTTCAAGTCCAACAATTTGCTGAATTCCAAAAGTGTAAAAAGACTCTCGTCTGATTAGTGAAGCTTGGAATGAGAGATCTAACCGATGTACAAGGGAGGTAACGAGGTGGTGGAGGGTGAGCAAGGAAATGGAAGTTAATAGGATGTTAGATTCGGAGGAGGAGGGTCTTCAGGCATGTTCCTCCTCTCAAAATTCAGTTATTCCGTAACTCCACGCTGTGATCGATAAATTATGATCGGAACATCTGGAACCGGATTTGGAAGAGAAAACATAGCGCTGATGTTTTTTTCATGTCATGTGACAGGAGCATGTTTTATATCTGCTGTTCCAGGTTCTGGAGGATAACAGCGCACAATCTACGACTGCAAATATACGACTCCACTGATTTCGTTCCATATCTGAGGCAAATATTCTCTAGTGATGCACACTGAAGATGTAGAACACATAACACACGCCCTGCTGGCTCGCATGGTGCTGGAGAACTTACATGAATGAAAACAGCGGCGGACATCAAAGCTCTAAACAGAGTGAAAAATGTCTGTATCACTGCGAGTGGTCCGTTATTGGCCTACATTTGCGTACCGACTGCAAATCTGTCGGTACAGTCATCTCTCACCGTTCCCTTTAGTCGAGCCACTTTCTTTACACAGGCTCTTCGTGAAGCACGTTCTGCTCCAGCTGTGCTCATTAATGGACAACACTGAAAGATGTTCAGGTTCTGTAAAGCAAAAAAACAGGACTTCATGGAAAACTGGAGAGATTCACTGTAGCCAGGCTTAATCTAGCCTCGGGTTCTAGACAGCGGTATCAGCTGGAAATGCTGAGATTTCTTCAGATTAAAATTTTTGAAAAACACCAATCAATCCATTCAATTTAATAAAAGAGAAAGTAACTAGAGGAGCGCTTTACTTTAAACTTAAATTTAATAAAAAAAAAATGTTAAAATGTTCGTGACGTCATGCTTGCAAGAGCGTCAATTGAAAACCCTGCTATTTGAGCTAGCAGCACAGCTAACATCAGAGATCGGCGGCGGTTCTCACTCTCACTGTTTTATTCGCTGTGTTATAAAGAAAACACGTATCTCCATTCAGTCTGAAGCTTTGAGGTGAGTCTGCTGATTTATGTGGAAGAAGGAGAGCTAGCCGGGCGTTAGCCGCCGTCAGGCTAATAACAAATGAAGCCGGAGCGGAGAAATCTGAGCTGATTAACTCCGGGGTTGAACGGGTCGATTAGTTCACTTCAGCAGAGCTACTTCTGAGGATACAGATCATATTATTGATCTAAGTTCATTGATCCGATTGACTAGTAAAGAGCTCTGCTGTAAACCAGTGGATTAAGCAGCAGTCAGGAATTCCACAAAGCAGAGCTTCCCAGTTCAGCCTGTCCTGCAGGAGGAGAACAGCTGAGGAACAGCTGAGGAACAGCCGAGGAACATGCCTGAAGGACAGTCCTCTGCTTTGGGATTGACTAGCTAGCTACTAGTCTGGCTGAGTGAGAAAGAAGTCTTTATGCTTTACGAACCCTCTCCAGCCGTGGACCTGCTGCTTATCTCGCTAACAAAAGCAACCAGCTGATGACACACTAAGTCCTCTCAGAAGCGGAGGATCTTCAGTCTGGGTTTGAAGACAGCGAGCGTTGGACTCTGCTGTTCGGACAACCAGGGGAAGCTCGTCCCACCACTTCGGTGCAGGACAGTAAAAAGTCTGGACGCTCGTCCTACATGGATCTTTAAGGATGGCGGGTCGAGCCGAGCCGTACTTGAAGCTGGAAGGGCTCTTGGTGCAGATCGGCTTTTGACCATCGCCATCAAGTACGGAGGGGCTGGCTGGTCCAGTCTTGGCTTTGTAGGCCAGAGTCAGGGGTCTGAATCTGATGACCTGGGCAGCAGCTACAGGAAGCTACAGTGAAGAGATAACCCAGCAGTGGAGGAGGAGGAGCTGAACATGGCTAAACTACTCCCACAGTCTGAGGTCTGCATTAATCTAGTACACACACATTACACTGTCTGTATGAATTCAGCACACAGTCAGGCTACAGTACACTCTTTAACTGACATGTAAACCCAACGTAAACATCGTTAGCAGATCTCTAGCAAACAGGAAATGAATCGCAGGTGAGAATCAGATTTTTTCTGCCCGAGCTTAATGGCTGCTCTTCCCGGTGTTCTCAGAAAACGAGCCCAGAACTGGCCAACATTCGCAGAAACATTGGTCGTTCCCACTCTGTTGTTTTGCAAGCTATTAAAATTCTCTCCGCTGTCAAATCTAATCTTGCCATTGAGACATCATCACTGACCTGATTTGGACGCTGGCCCTGAGTGTGTGAAAATAAATATTTATCACAATAAGCCCTTGCGGTGCCAGAAGAGGCGAGTGAAGGTAATGGTTAGCGCTGATGTGGAAGCAGCAGCGGCAGGCGGAGAGAGGGCCAGAAGCCGCAGGAATGCTTGACACGGATCTGTTTTACACATTTCAAAAAAGATTGCCCAACACCATATCTGGAGAGCTGAAACACAAACTATTGTTTAAGTTCTGGACTCGAGAGGCTGGCTGCGAGAAATAGCTTCTCCTTTTTCCACAATCGCCCTGAGGAGCCAATGCTGGCTCCCTCTGTCCCTGAACCCTGCAAATCTGGGGGACTTCGAAGAACTTGAGGAACTCTCTGTCCTCGCATCTTCACGCAGATGCAATTTCTTTGTGTCACTGATCATACCCCCAACCTCTTTTTTTATTAATTTATTAATTTTTAATAAATAATAGTTTTCTCCCTAATTTAGATCGTCAATTACCCAACCTGTATGTATTCTCTCCCCGCCCTCCATACCCATCACATGCAAAACCAATCTCGCCGCTCCCTTTAAGAGCCAAGTGCGGTCAGACTGACCTTGGCGGGTTGCTATTTCAGTGAGCGCCGGGCTGCACGTGCCTGTGTTGACAATTCACTGCCAAAATAGCAACGAGCGTCTGACTGTTGACGAACGTCTGTCTGGGCTGTTTTCGGTCAGTGGCGCTCCTCCTGTGTTTCCACTGCTGAGATACACAGCAATACTCCAGAGACTGACCTGAACACCCTTCATTTCGAGACCACCGCGCCCATCAGCATAGAGATATTCATAAGCAGTGCTGCTGTTTAAACCACGCAGGAGGAAGACGTGGAAATAGACTGTTGGGGGGGAGGAAGATAGCAACGAGCATCACAGGGTGTAGTTCTTTAGGGCTGATCAGCTCCAGAAACTTTGGACAAGACTCCATTTCCAAGTCCAACAATTTGCTGAACTCCAAAAGTGTAAAAAGGCTTTCGTCTGATTAGTGAACCTTGGTATGTATTCTCTCCCCGCCCTCCACACCCATCACATGCAAAACCCCCTGAAAACAGTGAGGGCGAGACCAACACACGCCCCCTCCGACACATGCGCAGCCGATGCGACGTCACCGGGCAACCATTGCGTCTGGAGGGATGCGCCAAATACCCGGCTCTGACGCACCGGCCAGCAGACGCCAGTGACGGCCGGCACCACACTAGTGGGTGGTGGTGGCTCAGCGGTTAGAGCCCCAGACTATTGATGACAGGGGTCCAGGTTTGATACCCGGACTCGGCAAGCTGTCATTGTTGGGCCCTTAAGCAAGGCCCTTCAGTTGGCAGGAGTTGGCTGCCCACCGCTCTGGTGTGGGTGTGTGTTCACTACCACAGATGGGTAAAATGCAGAGGACACATTTTGCAGTACGTAGTACAGTGACAGATACTTTCACCTACGTATAAACTAAAGCAATGTGGGGGGACAGCACCCACCCTAGAGCAAGCAAGGCGAGACCCCTACAGCATCTTTACCCAGCATGTTCTCATATTTAAAGATCTGTACGTACCAAGACAAACCCGAGTATACCTCTGAAGGTCTCTGATGAACGCTTTTTGATTAAGAACATCAGGCACTGGTTCATCTCCTAAATCTCTCCTCCGTCTGATCTGAATACCTCTCCTTACCTCATTTCTTAAAAATTACTTGCATATCATGGCGCTGCTTTTACACAGTGCGGTGCAGAAGACAGATTTCTGTTACGAGCCTCTCAGCAGAACCTCCTTACGTTCTTAGAAAGTTTCTCCTTTTGAGTTTTGGTTCTTCAGCTCTTGAAGAATTTCCTTATTGCTCACAGTTTTCTCTTTTCAGTCTGGGTTCCCTTTTAGGAGCTCGTTCTCATCCTCTTACAGCGTTTCTTCTTTTGAGTCCTACTTCTTCCTGCTATTAAAGAATTTCTCCTTTTGAGTCGTGGTTCCTTCTGGAGCTTCTCCCATTCTTAGAGAGTTTCTCCTTTAAAATTTGGTTATGCTCATAGGGAGTTTCTCCATTTGAGTCTTGGTTAAGGAACGTGGGTCCTCCTCACACTCTTCAGACGGTGCTTCTTTTGAGTCTGAGTTCCCCTTAGTAGTTCTACTCTGTGCTCTGTGAAAGTGTAGCTTTTGAGTCCAGGTTAATCAAAGTGGTTCTTCCTCATGTTCTTCAAGAACTTGTCCTTTTGTGTCTAGGTGTTCTCCCTCATGTTCTTAGAAAGTGTCTCTATTTGAGTTCTTCCTCCAGCTCTTGAAGAATTTCCTTATTGCTCAGAGTTTTCTCTTTTCAGTCTGGGTTCCCTTTCAGTAGGTCGTTCTCATCCTCTTACAGAGTTTCTCCTTTTACATTTTGGTTCAGTGGTTCTTCATGTTCCTACAGATTTTCTTCTTTTGAGTACAGGTTCCTTCCTCAGGCTCATAGGAAGCTTCTTCTTTCAAGTCTAGGTGTTATATAGATGGTCCCTCTAGTTCTCTTTGGGATGTTTCTCTTTTGGGTTTTAGGTCCTCTCAGCATTTTTCCTTATGTTCTTACAAAGTCTTGCTTCCTCTCTGTGGTTCTTCTTCATGCTCTAAGAGTTTCTCCTATTGAGTCTTGGTTCCCCTTGATGGTTCTTCCTCCTGTTCATAAATAATTTTGTCCATTTGAGACTTCATTCTTTTCAGAGATTCTTCCTCACGCTTTTAGAATCTCACACTGAGCAGGACTGGCTCAGGGAGCCCTGATGAAGGCCATGATGGGGAATTCAGACTCCTCAATGATCCTGTCTAACCAGCAGAGGGACTAAACACATCCAAGAGGGAGAGAGAACGAGGAAAATGGCATGGGATCAAAAATTCAAGGCAATATTGGGCCTCATATACTGCATTTCATGTTCCCGTGAAACAGCTCCAGTCCGAATGCGTAAGGCTGCCAAGGTACATCAGTTCCTATCAGATCCATACTGAACACATATACGGGGGAAAGAGAGGGCAATGAGGTAAAGCTTTGATGCTTAACAGAATTAGTCACAGCCGGATCCAAAGACATAGGGCCTCTTGGTCAATGTGTTCAATTCAGCTGATGGTGAAAGACAGCTAAAACTCTGACCAATCCCTCTTACAATGCAATAATTCACCTTCAGAATGAGATTTGAGGTGCTTTAAATGGTTCTTTGAACGATGCCATAGAAGAACTACCTTTTCTGGAGAAGTTCTGGAGAAGCAGCATCAGGAGCGTGAAGTCCAGGACAGCCAGACTGATGAACAGTTTCTATCCACAAGCCATCAGGCTCCTGAACACCTCCTCACTCCCTTCCCTCACTCTGAACGGGCTGAACTCTAAGGTGTATCCATTATCAGATCCATCCATGCACTAAATTAACAAAAGTATTGGGACACCTGCTTATTCATTGTTTGTTTTTTTTTATTAGAACTAGAGTAACTGTCACTCTACTGTCCAGAGAAGAAGGTGCATTGCTGTGAGGATTTGATTGCATTAGTGAGGTCAGGATGTTGCATGATGATCACCACCACCCCACCTCATCATCCACTGGATGGAGTGTGCACTTCTAGCTCACCAGCCCAAAAGACAGAGAGGACGTTTCAGATGGTTTCAGAGCGCAGAGAGGCCTTTCCCACCTCTGATCCGGCCGCATGAAAGCACAGGAGAAGACTAGAAGGCTTGTTAGCGTTCAGCCTCCATTAGCCATGACACGGCCGGGCTTTGGGGAGAGCAAGCAGCAGCAGCCGGGGGCAAAGCAGAGCCTCTGTGTGATGAAGAGCAGGCAGATGTGCTGGCACTGCCTGCACAAACATGGCCAGTTCACAGCACTCACACACACAGCCAGCAGTGAGAACAGGAGAAGTGCTCTATTGTAGTTCTCTCTCACAGCCATAAGTACAGCTAATGTGGCTGCTTTCATAATAGAGCACCTAGTATACATTTCCTCAGAGGCACAACATCATGCAGACACAGGCCTGCAGCTTCGGGTAGGCTTCACATCAACCATCAGAATTTGATCTGGTGTCAGGGAAGTTCTGGTTTGGGTAGTTCTACAACTGCTGAGCGATTTCCAGAGCTCCTCAGGATGGTGGAATAAAGGAAACCCATCCAGTGAGCGGCGGTTCTGCAGACCCTCTGTTTCCACCTTGTTGATGGAAGAGGGTCAACAGAGAGTGGTCAGACTGGTTGGTGTAATATCACCTGTGTCACACATACACACAAACACACACACACACACCAGTGTAATATCACCTGTGTCACACACACACACACCAGTGTAATATCACTTGTGTCTCACACACACACACACACACCAGCGTAATATCACTTGTGTCTCACACACACACACACACACACACACACGCCAGTGTAATATCACGTGTCACACACACAAACGAGTGTAGTATAACCTGTGTCAATAGTGTAAAATTTAAATTATGATCATTATTATTCATTAAAATACTATTCCATGTCTGCTACTACTCTGCTATTACAATGATTTAAATTAATTAAATAAATAAATGCTTTACTTCATAAACAAAATACTATTCCATGTCTGCTACTACTCTGCTATTACAATGATTGTAATTCATTAAACAAAGAAACTTCAATACTTAAATTAACACTAAAATATTTTAATTAAATAAAATACATAAATGAATAAATACTTTACTCAATATGATTTATAAACAAAATACTACTTTATGTCTGCAACTACTCTGCTATTAAAATTATTTTAATTCATTAAATAAACAAACAAACAAATAAACACAAACAATATTTTAATTAAATAAATACATAAATAAATACATGAATACTTTACTCATTATTAATAATAAACAAAATATTCTGTCTGTTACTACTCTGCTATTAAAAAGATTGTAATTCATTAAATAAAGTGTGTAAATGAGTAAATGCTTAAACCAATACTGCAATTCTTTTAATTATATAAATACATAAATAAATAAATGAATACTTTATTCATTATTATTTATAAACAAAACACTATTTTATGTCTGCAACTACTCTGCTATTAAAATGATTGCAATTCGTTAAATAAATAAATGAGTAAATACTTAAACTACAGTTATTTTAATTTTAAAATACATACATAAATAAATAAATGAATACTCATTACTCATTATTACTCATTAACACTTATTTAAGTGCTAAATGTCATATCTAATAAAGGTCTGTAGCTCTTTTTGTAATAATAATATTTATAATATACTAATTATAATATATTTGAATAATGTCTCAATAAAGTAATAATTCCTCGAATGTAATATAACTATGCACTTCACTCAAAAATGTCATAAAACTTAATAATGTAATAATATATCACGAATGATCAACTGAAATGTCTTATAAAAATGACATTATATTACTGGTAGAGAAGTTATTATTATTATATTGCTATGGCTATTGTAATTTGTAAACATAATACTATTTTATGTCTGCAACTACTCTGCTATTAAAGTTATTGATTTACTTAAATAAACAAACAACCAAACAAACAAATACTAAAAATATTTTAATTATATAAAACATAAATAAATAAACACAATTACTAATACTAAATAAATACTATTTTATGTCTGCTATTAAAATGATTTGCAATAAATAAATAAATAGATAGATAAATAAATAGATAGATATATAAACAGCAGCTATGCTCACTAAAATGTTTAAGAT
>NC_132883.1:2350357-2390357 GCF_030463535.1 Salminus brasiliensis
CTGAAAGACTGGTATATGCAAATTAGCTCTGATCTGACTGGCTCCCCAGTGTGGTGAGTGAACATTACTTATAACAAGATGTTGTAAATGTATTAAATGTAAATGTATTAAATTAAAAAAATAAATACATTTAAATTAAATGAATGTAGCAATTTTAAAATTAAAATTTAACTTTTATTTTAAAAATTCATGTTTTTATATGATATGCGTCCTTTATGGCAGATGGCAGTAGCTGTGAAAGGCCAATGAGTCTCTTAAGATGTCTTTTATATACTGTAAATAATTACTGTAACAATTTTTTAACGCAATATTATCATGTTATTTTTAAAAGCAGCTCACTGTAATTTTACTCACTGTAAAATTAACTTTTTTATGCAGTTTTCACAGTATCATCCAGTTATTCTAAAAATGAAACCAGCTCTATGCTGTGAAATGTAGGGGTATCACCCAGCAAAGGACTCAAGGAAGGGAGGATCTATCCACTGTAAATCTGTGTTATGCCAGTTATTGTAATTCTTGTAGCTACAGTTGCTGTAATAAGTGAGTTTACAACTCTTTTTTTCACCCTTTATAAGACATGTGGTGTGAGAGTGGTAAGGGTGGGCTTCACACCCTGCATCATACTGCATTATAGAGTGTAAAGATGGAGGTTTTAGCACTGTACACCAGTACTCAGGAAAAGCTCATTAAACCCCTTAACACTCCAAGAGCCGTCAACAGTGCACCTTGCAGCTTGATTTAGGGGGCGTGTCGGTGTGTCGTTGCTATGGTAACGAGGTGAAATGTTCTCCCTGCGCGTCTCAAAATGCTCAAAAGTCATGTACTGAGTCTCTTAATGAATCAGGGGTGTGTTCGTTTTGGGCGTAACGAGCAGTAATAAACCAATCAGCGTGTCGCTCGCCATCCCTTTAAGAGCCAGGGGCGGTCAGTCTGACCTTGGCGGGTTGCTATTTCAGTGGTGTAAAGCGTGGGGGGGTGTACGAGTGTCAGGTTGCACGTGCCTGTGTTGACAATTCAGTGCCGAGATAGCAACGAACGTCTGTCTAGGCTGTTTTCAGTCAGTGGAGCTCCTCCTGACCTGGACACCCCTCATTTCGAGACCAGCGCGCCCATCAGAGTAGAGATATTCATAAGCAGCGCTGCTGCTGTTTAAACCACGCAGGAGGAAGACGTGGGAATAGACTGTGGGCGGGGTGGAAGATAGCAACTAGCGTCGCAAAGAGCCTTGCGCAGGGTGTAAGACAGGGCCCAGACATGGCTAATTACAATACTTTCAGCCCGCCAGCGGGACAGTGGGATACTGTTAATGGAACAGTTGGTTCCTGGTAACCTTCGTACCAGTTCTTTACTGTTTCTTTACCTGCTATGCTAACTGCTGCACATTTGTCATAGAAATATTATTAGCACTATTAGCACTCATAGCATTCAAGTCGTATATTTAACATTTCGTTAGTCCTACTATTTCCGAATTAGCCCGGAGTGTAAACCATCTGCAGAACTGCAATGCATGAGTTGGAATTGTATTGTAAATTAATTGACAGGACCAATAACCATCATCATCACAGCAACACAACCGTCCAGCTGGGACCTCCATCATGGTCAACAATCACCACCATGAAAATGGACCTAAACACACAAACACACACATATACTGTTTCCCTCGTGAAATTCAGATTCAGAGTAATTCTGAGTGCTGATGTTTTTGCACATCTGGCACATCTGTGCGCCTCAGTTACGTGCAGCTTTTTGTGTTTGTCCAAAAGGCCTTGAGATAAACAGGCTGATTGGCGTTATGGCACTGAGCACCGGGCAACAGCTCTGGCCTACAGGCAGCCAAAAGGTCAAAGCCAAACCAGAGCTGGTTTCGGATCTACTGGCTCGTGCAGCTCTTACAAAGTACAACCAAATGCTTGCATTCCGCTCACATGACCGCTGCCCTTTAACTAGCCAGCTGTGCCTGACCGCACTACCTTACTCGGTGTTGTCACTGCACTTATAAAACCTAAATGACAAAATACAGTAAAAAGTATCGGATCTGTGATTTTCAATCAGAGGAAATCTAAATGACCTTTTTTAAAATATATTTTCTGTCTTAATTTTTACATATACACGCTAATGGACAAAAGTATTGGGACCTGCTCATTCACCGTTTTTTTTCTTCTCCAAAATCAAGGATATTAAAAAGAGCTGTTCCTGCTTTTGTTGGAGTATCTGTCTCTACTGTCCAGGGAAGAAGGCGGCTTTCTACTCGATTCTGGAGGAGGAGCATTGCTGTGAGGATTTGATTGCAATTGGCGACAAGACCTCATCCTCAACGATCCTTCAGCTAACCCCCAAAAGAACTGGATGGAGCACCACCACCAACATCATTCCAGAGAACATAGCTCTTCCACTGCTCCACAGCTCCTCAATGCTGGGGGGCTTTATTATACCCCTCTACTAGCCCACGCCTGGTGTTATTAGGCAGCATGGTGCCGATAGGTTCATCAGTGTTGATCTGCTCCAGAGAGTCCTATTCTTCTTCTTCCTTTATTTAACCAGGGTGGTCACCTATTCTACTGTTGAACAGGGAATATTTCATCTTAAAGCTGCTAAATGCATTCATAAGAAGGGGTGTCCACAAATATTTGGACATATAGTATGTTTTTTAATGGGGTTTTTTTTTATGTGACCGGACAGTCAAAGCATTTCATTACTAGTTGTGCCGTGTATGACTGACCATGTAAAATAATACACTGAGATTTGACTTAAATACCAATTTTACAGCAAGTTTAATTCCAATCATCCCACTTTGGAGCATTTCTATGGGACCATTCATTGTGAAATTGACACAATGTAAATGACAGCTGTTATATAACCATACGGCAGCGGTTTATAGAAACTATATAAAAAAACACCGTAAAAATGAAGATACGAGGTGTTTGCGTGACAGTGGTGATATACTACAGCTCTCTTCTATTTGATAATATACAAAAGTGGAAATGTACGTCTTCTAAATGTTATTTTTTATAATCATTTAACCACTGCAGTCTAATTAAATGCTTTATATTGTTAGGCTCAGTGCTTTCGAGTGAGTGAGTATGAGTGTATGTGTGTCACATGTAATCTAGACCTAAGTGTGCTGTCTGAGAGTTACATATGGGGTGTGTGTGTTCATGTGTGTGTGTGTGTTTCCATTGTGCAGCCATTCCAGGCCTGAAACGCCGCAGTATAAATCTGCAGTGACAGAATAAAAATAGAGCTTTTTTTAATTCCTTTGGAATAAAAAGGTCTTCGTTTCTTTGCCCAACAAAGCCAAGGTCAAACACTCCTCTATTCCCCACCAAAGCCGAGTGAAATTACTGCTATTTGTAAAACTTCACTTTCTATCTAAATTCGTTTGTCAGGATTGCGACCTAATCACACACTCCTAATCCTGAGCTTGTAAAGGAATCTGCGTAATAGAGAGTAAGAGAACGTCCTGTCATCCATCCAAAGCACTAAGTGCAAATTCCTCTAAGAGCATGAGTCACGCTTAATATTTTCATTTCCAGCATTCCGATTGGATGACAGCTAATGGCAAGCAACCACTGTGCCATGTCAAATAAATAACAGAGAACGCCTTTAAAAACGAGCCATACGCAACATATGGTTGAGGGGTGTGTGTTTTTTTTTTATGGGTTAAAAATCCCTACACACACACACACACACACACAAACACATTTTGACAACAATCCCTCGTAGCATTAGCTACAAGATATTCTTCATCAATCTTGAATTAGATCAAAATCTGCTTCAACAAATTGTGAAAATGTCCAATCATGGACCTTCCACAGTAAATCAAACAGAATCGCTGAGCTGAGTGTACTGTCACACATTTAAAGCAGCATTATGTGGATTTAGGAGGATTGGTGTTGGTATTTTTCGCTCCTGGGCTCCCCCTACAGATACACATGCATTTTTGGACAAGCTGAGAGAAGCTCCAGAAGGCTGAGGCGGTAGAGTAATACTACAGGATTTTACACTAATATGACTCTATGGGTTACGCTGCGTTACGTCAGTGGCGATACTGTGTACAAATGCCAGTATCAGTGCCGATACCTATACTGTATGTAAGAGCCAGTATCAGTGCTGATACCGATACCGCGTGTAAGTGCCAGTATCAGTGCTGATACCGATACTGTGTGTAAGAGCCAGTATCAGTGCTGATACCGATACCGCGTGTAAGTGCCAGTATCAATGCTGATACGATACTGTGTGTAAGAGCCAGTATCAGTGCTGATACGATACTGTGTGTAAGAGCCAGTATCAGTGCTGATACCGATACTGTGTAAGAGCCAGTATCAGTGCTGATACCGATACCGCGTGTAAGTGCCAGTATCAGTGCTGATACCGATACTGTGTGTAAGTGCCAGTATCAGTGCCGATACGATACTGTGTGTAAGAGCCAGTATCAGTGCTGATACCGATACTGTGTGTAAGAGCCAGTATCAGTGCTGATACGATACTGTGTGTAAGTGCCAGTATCACTGCCGATACCGGTACTGTGTGTAAGTGCCAGTATCACTGCCGATACCGGTACTGTGTGTAAGAGCCAGTATCAGTGCCGATACGATACTGTGTGTAAGAGCCAGTATCAGTGCTGATACCGATACTGTGTGTAAGAGCCAGTATCAGTGCCGATACCGATACTGTGTGTAAGAGCCAGTATCAGTGCTGATACCGATACTGTGTGTAAGAGCCAGTATCAGTGCTGATACGATACTGTGTGTAAGTGCCAGTATCACTGCCGATACCGGTACTGTGTGTAAGTGCCAGTATCACTGCCGATACCGGTACTGTGTGTAAGAGCCAGTATCAGTGCAGATACGATACTGTGTGTAAGAGCCAGTATCAGTGCTGATACCGATACTGTGTGTAAGAGCCAGTATCAGTGCCGATACCGATACTGTGTGTAAGAGCCAGTATCAGTGCTGATACCGATACTGTGTGTAAGTGCCAGTATCAGTGCCGATACGATACTGTGTGTAAGTGCCAGTATCAGTGCCGATACGATACTGTGTGTAAGAGCCCGTATCAGTGCCGATACCGATAATGTGTGTAAGTGCCAGTATCAGTGCTGATACTGATACTGTGTGTAAGTGCCAGTATCAGTGCCGATACGATACTGTGTGTAAGTGCCAGTATCAGTGCCGATACGATACTGTGTGTAAGAGCCAGTATCAGTGCTGATACCGATACTGTGTGTAAGTGCCAGTATCAGTGCCGATACGATACTGTGTGTAAGAGCCAGTATCAGTGCTGATACGATACTGTGTGTAAGAGCCAGTATCAGTGCTGATACCGATACTGTGTGTAAGTGCCAGCATCAGTGCTGATACCGATACTGTGTGTAAGAGCCAGTATCAGTGCTGATACCGGTACTGTGTGTAAGAGCCAGTATCAGTGCTGATACCGGTACTGTGTGTAAGTGCCAGCATCAGTGCCGATACCGATACTGTGTGTAAGTGCAGCGTTGATACCGATACAGTATCAGTATCAGTATCAGTGCAGCACTACTTGATATGAAGGAAAACAAAAACTGAGAAGGGACTGCAGGAAAATTCCAATGGTAAGGCAAGGTGTCCTCACTTTTTTACCCCACGTTGTACCAGTGATCCATCAGGATAAGCTCTCCGAGCAGCTCTGCAGTATTTACAAGCAAGCAAGCAAGCAGAAATCGGAGAGAGTTCGATTGGATACAGATGGCAGGAAATTCCACTGAAATGACAGTGGCCAAATTCAACCGCAAAACATGAGAATAACCTTCGCGAGGCAGATGCATACAGGAGCCTGGATCATATAGAGCCCCCCTTTTTTTCCAGCTGGGATTTCACACTTTACATGAAGCTCAGCCTTCTGGCCAGTGGGCAAGGACTTCTGTAAGGGGGCTTCTGTAGGAGAAACAGTGTACCATCAGCACTCGTCGCTGCATGGCCGAGCGCTTTTGGTAAGGGTGTCGTGTATAATAAGGAAGGCTTTCTGAGGTTCTGGGAACTCCCTTGATGTTACCGCGCTCTGACAGAGGCCGGGTTTAAAGTGGTCGTAATTGCTCAGCAATTAAATGGAACAACATTCGAAAATGATTACTTTGGTACCTACACAGCGCAGCCAGTGCCGTCTGCAATCCTCTAAGGAGATGCTTGGGCTTGTTATTAGTCAACACAAAACCAGATGTTTACGCAAAAGAATGAAACGGTGAATCATATTTCACCTCTTTATTTTTTGTTATGATTATTTTAGCGGTGGAAAAAAAAGAGAGAGAGAGAATGGTAACTTTTCTTTCTTTCTTTCTTTCTTTTTTTCTTTTTTTCAGAATCCGATTGGTTCAAAGCTCTCGCTGTAATTGGTCAGAAGCTTTGATGTTCCACGCTGAGTTTCTGTCGTCGGCTATTGGCCGGTCTACGGTGATTAAGAAATGACTCGGGCCCCCACATGGTTTGCCTTCCAGGGCAGGACGTTTTTGTTCCTCTCTGATGCACAATTTGCTTTGACAACAGAGCAAAAGAGGGGAAGCTTTTATTTTTATTTGATTATTCATCTCGTTTTATGTTTCCCATTCTCCTCGCAGTCCAGCCAAAGCCCAACTGAGAACTCAATCCCTGTGGATTTCGCAAAAACCAAACGATATCGGCAAACGCGGGACAGATGAGCGCGCTGGCCGAATGAGTGTGTCTCAGCTCATGTAACTGAGTCACTAGCAGCCCTTCCCAGTCATAAAAATCAGGGCGCTCACACTCCCTCAAGCTTTGAACGACATGAATTCGGAGTAACTGGAGCCACGATGAGTCCGACAACTTACAGGAAGCTCTGAAATCACCGAACCGAGCCGCTTCACAGACATTTGCTTTCCCTTTAACCACCAGAGACCTGAACTCCCACTTTCGTGGGCGTGAAAGTGAAGCCTGTACTGGGAGTTTAAGGCTCCGAGTGGATCGTGCTCGGTTGGTGCTGGTAGATTTGAAAAGAGAGAGAGAAAGAAAGATAAAAAAATTATAATAATAAGATTGACTAATTCAGGCCCCAAAACTCTGTCAACTCTGTCAGGCCCAGTTGAGCGGGGGTCAGGTAGCGGACCTCTAACTACTGTAATGTTTCTATATAATGACCATTTTTAATTGAGCAACCCAAACCTGCTGGATTCTTTTGGCTTTTTGAAGCAACTTCATGCAGCATTTTAACCTTAACAGGTTAAATCAGAGAGCTCCACTGACTGTAACAGGGGGAGAACGGCGTCTCCGTCATTCCCACTCCGGGCCGGAGCGCTGCTGCTGCTACTGCACTATATGGAGGTTTGGTGGTGGAGCTGCAGGAGGAGAACCTCTCTCCAGAACTGCTGCTGTGTAACGCTGCAGAACCCATAGAGTCATATTAGTGTAAAATCCTGTAGTATTACTCCACCACCTCAGCCCACATACTGCTCCACCTGCAGATCAAGCTTCTGGAGCTTCTCTCAGCTTGTCCAGAAAAGCATGTGTACATCTGTATTTACAGCAGTGGAGTAAAAGTGATTACACTCCCCAACTGTAGGGGGAGCCCAGAAGCAAACATTTCAATTCTTGCATACTGCTGCTTTAAGAGGTGTAGAGTACCTCTTTTTTGATGTAAGCAAGACATCAATAAGAAAAGTTCCCTCAGTAAAACACTGATATTAGACTGAACCCTACAGAAAGTGGTGATGGTTCTCCATCACTGTGTTCATCATTAGAACATCTCCAAAGTTCTCCTCTCTCATGGAGTCTAGTATTATTTAGAGTTCTCCTCAGATCAACACCTGGTTTGGTGGTAAATCAGGGCTTAATGATGGTTAATCGGGTGAGCTGCTGCTGCTGCTGATGCTGATGATGGAGTTGAACACATCCTCCACGCTGTGCTGGCTGGACTGGACTGGGGGGCGTCCAGGAGAAACCTGGAGGAACCGAGCTCTGCTCTTCAGACTAGCTCACCGACAAGATCTCACTACTTTCAGAATGAGAAGCTCTTGTTTCTCCTTTTTACTGGATTTATCTTCACCTGCTTTATCTGTTCTGATGAGATCTGGAGCTTCTACTGTAGAAACTCTCTCACTGCTGAGAGTTGGGGGGTAGAGTGATGGGATTAGGGGCCTTTTTCAGCCATGCCTGCCAGCACGTCCATACTGCACAGCTTGTGGATCTGGTAAAGGAAAGCAAAGTACAGGATGCCTCAAAGACGCTTTCAGATGCCTCACTGCTACCAGGGGAGCAGACGCTGTCCACTTCAGAGGACATTAACAAGGGTCCCCATGGCTTTCCAGCACGAAGCTTGTGTTGAGTTTCAGCCCACACATTTCTACAGGGGAAGTGGACTGTGGACAGTGCAACATGACTCTTATACGATTCTTTTATTGTGGCACAAAGTGTTCTCAAAGCAAAGGGTTTTTTATACTGTCTTTTCAAACAGACACTCTCTCTCTCACACACACACACACACACACATTTCTGTCCGGTTCAGGCCTTTGGTAATCGGATAGGCCACAGCTAGCCGCACCATATATCATCACACATCAAAAAGAGCCCTCACAAAGCATCTTCCCCCAGAGACTGGGCCTAAACACACAAGAGCTGAGGTCTACACCACAAAAAAAGAAAAACTGGATCTGACAAATAAATCTGAACTATATATCTAATATTTTATGTTATGAGGGTCATGTATAAAATATTACAAGATCACTTTAATATTACATTTATTTCTATACATTTGAGCTTGTTTTAAGCTAAACTGACATCAGCAATGTCATATTTTTCATGAATT
This sequence comes from Salminus brasiliensis, assembly GCF_030463535.1. Classification (NCBI taxonomy): domain Eukaryota; kingdom Metazoa; phylum Chordata; class Actinopteri; order Characiformes; family Bryconidae; genus Salminus; species Salminus brasiliensis. The sequence goes on from NC_132883.1 coordinate 2,359,148, forward strand.
AAATGGAATATAATATTTAGAAATAAGAAATAAGGAGCACTATTAGATATTTCTAGTGTTGCACTGATACCGATACTGTATCTGTACCTGCGACGATACTGGCTCTTACACACAGTACCGGTATCGGCACTGATACTGGCTCTTACACACAGTATCGGTATCGGCACTGATACTGGCACTTACACACAGTATCGGTATCAGCACTGATACTGGCTCTTACACACAGTATGGTATCGGCACTGATACTGGCTCTTACACACAGTATGGTATCGGCACTGATACTGGCTCTTACACACAGTATCGTATCGGCACTGATACTGGCACTTACACACAGTATCGGTATCAGCACTGATACTGGCTCTTACACACAGTATCGTATCGGCACTGATACTGGCACTTACACACAGTATCGTATCGGCACTGATACTGGCACTTACACACAGTATCGTATCGGCACTGATGCTGGCACTTAAACACATTATCGCCAGATTCTGCTTCCCTACCTGCTCGTGTTTCTGCATTGTGGCCATTTTTTATATTTTTTCAGCTCTGAAACTTTTCAAATGTGCAGATCCTCAACCAGTAAACGCTGCTCTTTCAAGCTTATTAGAGCTTATTTGGGATCGAATATAAAAAGTACAGCCTATAAAAAGTGGAACTCTATAAATATCAGGATTTAGAGACGAGTATTGAGTATTTAAGGTGGAGCTGGTATCGGTATCGGCGCTCAGTATCGGCAGATACTGGAAAATCGCTGCATCCTTAGATATTAAGAGCAGGTTTAGCCTAAATAACGGTAATCTGTCAGATTTCCAAACTACTGTTAAAAACCCAGATCGGAAGGTTTGAGAGCTGACATCCCAACATGTGTGGCCTGAAATCGGAAAGGAAAAAGTGGTATCGGTGCATCCTTAGATATTTATAAAACCTTCTCAGCATTCAATGGAAGTCAATATATAAAGTTTTTTTATTTTATATAAAGAGTCATTTTGGAGCATTTCTATTGGTCCATTTAGCACGAAATGAAGAGAAAAGCCTTAAAATTGGAAAACAAAGTGTGTATATATATATATATATATATATATATTTGTTAACTGACTTGCAGTGTGGGCCTTTCACATGTAAAAAACAAGGTGCCATGGGGCGACTAATGGAAATATATTTAATCTAACAGCAGGGATGACGACCTGAGGGAGGAGGTGATAAATAGGGGGTTATTTATGTAGACGGTCGTCAGATACAACACCAGACAGGCCCACCATCAACGAAACTTTACGAGCAAATCTATTCTCACTGTGTAAGCATTCAGAAGCCGGCGCGCCGGTGTCAGAGGCCCCTGTGTTTTCCTTTTCTGTTTAACGGCTATTAAAAGTAATAAGATGCGTCTTATTATTTCGCCATTGGTGGGGAAACTCCCCAAATGCCCCACAGTACGATCCACAGCTTCTGGACTACACAGGGGCTGTATGATTGAAATGAAGGTTATTGAAAAAGAAAAGAAATGAGGTGTTCGGTCTCCGTTGGACGGCCCAGACCGGACTAAGGCTTTAGGAATGGTTCTTCCCTCGAGCGCGTCCAGTTTTCACAAAAAGCTGGCAGCGTTTTTTACGTGTTTACCAACTATAAAACATTCATTTCATCCCTGACGTTTTCCAAAATGCACTCCAAAGCCATAAAAGGGCTGTTTTTCACCTTTCATCGTCATGACGAGAACTTTCAAGTGCAAATGGCCTGTTTCCTTTGGGACGTTAAAAAAAAAAGAAGTAAAATTTAAAGTGAAATATGAATTTGCTCCCCTTTACATCATTCCCAACGAAAACAGTTAAAAGTAAGACCTAAAAAAAAGGTACATGTGCTCATGCAGGCGGGTTCCAGAGTCCTCTCTTTGTGTGCTTCTGAATACGTGTATTTTGGCCGAGAGCGGTGTACATATCCTTACGATTTGCAAGCCGCTTATTGGACTTGGTCCGTGCTTCAGAGCGCTCGAGGCTTGTAGGGTGAAGCTGGCAAGGCCATGCAGGGTCGAGGCCGATGTTTTCCCAGAGGTTTAGTCAGTCCCGGTCCATCGGCAAGTCTCGTAAGTCTTGACGCCGACTGCGTCCTTCAATTGAGAGCGTGTCGGTAAAACTGAAGCTGCTCGTCAGTCACCTGACCGCATTTCACCTTAGGCTGATTCAGTCTGGGTCTCCAAATTCGTTGCGTATTTCCTTAATGTGGGCTTTTTATTTGCTCAAGCCAGGGTCCGGCGCTTAATTTGACCATAAAGCAAAGGATTGAGGAGAGCAGCATTTATTTCGCAGTGGCAGATCCAGTTAAAATGAACTTATAAAATGTTAGCTTACCCAAACACACTTTATAGCTTACCTAGTCATGCCATGAGAACCGGGAGTGTTTCTATGTGTGTGTGTGTGTGTGTGTGTGTGTGTCTCACTGACTCAGGCAATAATTAAAATACTGTACGTTGGAAGGGGAAAAACGTGGTAAGTCATACCTAAGCTTACATTCTCACACAACAAGCTGTCATACAGAGCTAAAAAAGAAAACTACACTATATGTCCAAATGTTTGTGGACACCCCTTCTACCGAATGCATTCAGCTACTTTTAGATGCACCCATTGCTGACACAGATGAGCAGATTAAAACACAGCTTGTCTAGTCCCTGTAGAGAAGTACTGCCAATAGAATAGGACTCTCTGGAGCTGATGAACATTGATGAACCTATTGGCACCATGCTGCCTAATAACACCAGGTGTGAACTAGAGGGGTATAAAGCTCCCCAGCATTGAGCTGTAGAGCAGTGGAAGAGCTGTTAAGCTTTTTTTGTAATATCCTTGATTTCAAAAGAAACAATGAATGAACAGGTGTCCCAATACGTATGTACATTTGCACATATTAGAAGATCTCATAGAGTTTAGTTACCCAAAAAGTGTTTTGTGGGAGTGCAGATTTAGGTATGCAGTGATTAGGTGGGGTATAAACTTCTATTATTTGTTGGCTACACTGGCAGGGGATGGGACCTGCTCACCCGCACACCGATGCTCAGTGACAGAAGGAAAACCACAGCAAATTACTGCAAAGTCTGTTAATACAAATTCAGGCACAGTTTAAATCTCATTAAGAACATGTGGGTTGGGAAATGTATGGAGAAGTACAATGCAACTGCTGTGGATGTTCTGAGGACAGCAGTGAAGACTGAATGGGAAGGACTACAGTCTGTACACTTCGAGACTACAAGAGGAGCTACACAATGCTGATGGCTGCTGTACAATATTAGTGTATTTCGATAATATCGGCAACAGAAAGGAAAAAAAAGGTATCGGTGCATCCCTAATCTATACCGTCTACCATATATCTATACCATATATCTATACAATCTACCATATATATATATATACAATCTACCATTTATCTATACCATCTACCATAGATCTATAACATATATCTATACAATCTACCATATATTTATACAATCTACAATATATCTATACCATATACCATTTATCTATACCATATGGTGGTTGGTGTGGCGCAACAGATAATACCACTACCTAGTGAGCCACGTGGGAGACTGGGGTTCAATTCCCAGTCTGGGTGACTATGCTGCGCTACACCAATAAGAGCCCTGTAATGTAAATGTAAATGTACCATCTACATATATCTATACCATATACCATTTATCTAAACCATCTACCATATATCTATACAATCTACTATAGGTCTATACAATCTACCCTATATCTATACCATATACCATTTATCTATGCCATATATCTATACCATCTACAGTATATATACCATTTACCATATATCTATACAATCTACCATATATCTGTACCATATACTATATATCTATACCATCTACCATATATCTGTACCATCTACCATATATCTATACCATCTACCATATATCTGTACCATCTACCATATATCTATACCATCTACAATATATCTATGCTTTTTACCATATATCTATACAATCTACCATATATCTATACCATCTAACATATATCTATACCATATACCATATATTGACGCAGTTTTTAACCCTAAGAAATTTTACTTGAGACCGACAGTAACGAAAGCGTAGTTTCATCTCCGTAAACATTGTCTTCAGCTCAATTTATAATAACGTAATCAATATTTAATAAACTCAATTTCAACAAAAGCAATTACCAACAATCACTGGTGATCTTAATTGTATATTTTTTTACCATTTGTTGCCTCTAGTCAATGCCTGATATAATCCAAACTGTGTGTGTGTGGATTCTTTAGAGAACCGTTCTATGAAATTGCTCAAAGAACCTTTTTAAGGCTGGTTCATTTTTAGGAGCATTCGTTTAGGATCCTTTCTGTTTAGGAGTGTATCTTGTGATTTAGGGCAGAATGCAACCAAAGCCACTGTGAAAAAGCCCGACGCTTATCTCTCACAGCGCATTACGCCAGTCAGATGTTCAACAGGGAGCACTGAATCAACTAATCCGCCGAGACCGTGCGTCCACTCCCCACTGGAGCACAGCCTAAACTATATGGAGTCAATTAGGAGCCAAAGTGGTCTGGAGATGCGGTTTAACTCCATGTAAACACTCAGGAACGTATGAAAATTCGACTCAAAGTCCTCCTCTAGATGTGTGGTTGGCAGCGATCTGGCGATGTGGAATGAAAAACATGTTTCTAAAGCTGCGTGTTCCTCTAAAGACCCAGAGAAGCTTTTATCCAATAGGGGAGGGAGGCGGGGGGCTTGAGGGGTTACAAAGCAGAACCGTATGGCTTCGATCATCATAAACCAAACTAAGATGTTTGTCTAAATCATGTTGTAAAATTGCAAAAGTGAAGATTGCTGGATAGGTTGGAGATTTTTGGCAAATGTGTTGGGTAAACGATTGCTGGTTGGTTAGCTTACCACACTTTATTTTGTGACAGTTTTTCTGCTAAAGGGTTGGAGATTGTTAAAGATTTCTGCTTATAGATTGGAGATTTTTGGTAAATGTGTTGGTTAAATGATTGCGGGTTATATATCATGTATCTATACCATCTACCATATATCTATACCATATACCATATATTTATACAATCTACCATATATCTATACCATCTACCATATATCTATACCATCTACCATATATCTATACAATCTACCATATATCTATACCATATACCATATATCTATACCATATAGCATATATCTATACAATCTACCATATATCTATACCATATACCATATATCTTTACAATCTACCATATATCTATACCATCTAACATATATCTTTACCATATATCTATACAATCTACCATATATCTATACCATATACCATATATTTATACCATCTACCATATATCTATACCATTTACCATATATCTATACCATAAACCATATATCTATACCATCTACTATATATTTATACCATATACCATATATCTATACAATCTACCATATATCTATACCATCTACCATATATCTATACCATATATTTATACCATATACCATATATCTATACAATCTACCATATATCTATACCATCTACCATATATCTGTACCATATATTTATACCATATACCATATATCTATACAATCTACCATATATCTATACCACAAACCATGTCCTCTTTTGTTTAACTGTAAGGAACATTAATAATGCCCCTGGGTTAAACTACTCCATTGTATGTTAAGCATCCAAACATAGAATATTGGTCTCTGTAAACATTGTCTTTAGCTCAATTTATAATAATGTAAAAAAAATATAAATAATGCACTCTTTTTGTTGCTGATTCAGAAAGAAAAGAACATCATTATGAAACATTGCTTAATTTAATTAAGAAATTTCACTTGAGACCAGCAATAACGAAAACGTAGTTTCGTCTTCATAAACATTGTCTTTAGTTCAATTTAGAATAACATAATAAATATTTAACAAAATCAATTTCAACAAATTTAATTACCAACAATTACTGGTGATCTAAATTGTATATTTTTACCAAAAAAAGATTTTTGGCAAATGTGTTGGGTAAACGATTAAACGAGCGGTAAGCTAACCCACAATCGTTTACCCAACACATTTACCAAATATTATGGTGTTTTTTGTGAAATTTCACTCTTTCTTTGCTGATTATGAAGGAAATATTGCTGAATATTAGACATGACGAGGGCTTAACCCCCACGAAATTTCACTTGAAACCACTAATAATTAAAGTTTAATAATTAAAGCTTTGTTGGACATCAACAATTTTGTGCTTAAAGTTTTTTGTAAATAGAGAAAATTCCAGTTTTTAATCCAGGTACTTGTTTGTAAGTACAAGCTGACATATTTCACATCATTTGGAACAAAAATCTTCACGTTTGCCATATTTAAACAAACAGAAATGAAAACCATCAGAACATGGTTTGTAATCAAATGCAAATGTAATTAATTAAGTGACTAAATGGAATAATAATAAGCATTCCATTCAGAACCGCAGAAAACCACACGAGCAGGAGGTTTCTAAAGGTTAACCTAACCTCAGTAAGATCCTCTCACACACACACACACACTCAGACGCACACACACACACACCCACACACTCCCCGTCCAGTAAAATCTCCGTGTCTCTCAGTTCGGCGGTGCAGACGGAAACAGAAGGTATGCGTTAGTCACTGTTAGGTTTAGACGGAGTCTCGTTGCGAATCCCGGCCTGTTTTGACTCGGCCATCATCCGACAGCGCCTGTGCTGGAGACTCCGGGCATTTGTAAGAGATTATCGGCCTGCTTCTCCTCTACAGCGCGAGGGGTCAGCGGGAGTGCAGCGGGCAGACTGGGGGGAATCGATCTCATCACCCCAGTATCTGCACATCTACACGGCCAGAAAGGATGTAATGTAATTAAGAGGTGCGCTGCCTCTCAAAAGTTTGCAGACACTCTGTCTTCTTTTAGCTGCATATTGCGTGCTAAGGCTTAAGGTTAGCTTTAACAATCGATCAAGGGTGAGTTTCTCAAAGATCCGGAGTCTTCCTCACTCTACCTATCTTTCACCAATAACTCAGGGCTGCCCGCGGACGTGCCTGGCTTTAAATCGGCGCTACTAAACATGGATATCGGCCAAAACCGAAATATTAAAAAATGGCAAATATCAGACCGATATATCGGACGACCTCTAGTCAAAATAAGCCATAACATTAACACCACCGGCCTAATATCCAGTAGGTCCCCCTTGTCCCACCACAACAGATCAACGCGTCTCTGAGTGCCCGTGACCCCGTCACTGGATCATCGGTTGTCCTTCCTTGCAGCACTTTTGGTAGGTCAGTACTGACCACTGCATACCAGGAGAAACCACCCCACAAGTTTTGGAGATGTTCTGACCCAGTCATTATCTAGAACATCACAGTTTGGTTCTTGTCAAAGTGTCTCAGATTCTTACACTTGTCCACTTCTCCTGCTTTAGCACCTTCATCACCTTCAAGAACTGACCGTTCACTCGCTGCCTAATATATGTAGCTCCACCCCTCGACAGATGCAGCCGCTGTAGATGAAGATAATCAGTAGGTGTACAGTGTGTCTTTACTGGCATATTAGCCTTTAATACAGACAATAGCGTTCTATCACTTCTGAAATCTGATTGGCTGAAGGATGTTCTGTGAAATAATTTATTAATTTATAAATAATAATAAAATAATAAATCATTTAAATAATCTGGATTAATCTGGATTATTATCATACCTTATAAAAGTTCCTTAAAATGTAAAAGTTCTTCACACTTGTGGCTCTTTAGTGGTTCTTCTATGGCATCACATATTTTTAAGAGCATCATTAATGTGATACAGTTCGCCTGGGTCGTGTGGTGGTTGAGTGGTGAGTTTTTATTAATATGTTAAAAAATATTTAAAAATTAAAATACATTAAAATTACGTAAAATTACGGAACGTTCTTCTAAAGTAAAAACAAAATCTAAAAATTATTTTAAAAGTCTGTGTTATATATATCATATAGGTATTATATATTTCATATTTTCATATTTTTACCAATTTAAAGGTTCTTCAACCTTCAAGAACCCGTTGTAGCACCTTTATTTAGAATCATCAGAATCAGAATCAGAAATACTTCATTGACCCAGGAGGGAAATAAAAGTGAATATTAATCAGATTAATATTAAAAAATTATAAATCTGTTAAAGAAATTTGCTTGTTTACATTACAAACATTCTCAGCATATGAGCACACTATGGTACAAATCTTTGGTGTCCCCAAACTTTTGGGGCAGTGTAAGTAGATGGAGCTGCTCCTCCAAACAGAACCGAATCATAACAGAACGTACTCCTGAAGGCGAGGGTTGGGATGGAGAGTTAACGGCTGGACTCTTTCCCTTCCTGATGATGGTGATGATGATGATGACAGTCTTCAAACAAGTGTGTTTGAGTGTGTGTCTCAGTAAAGCAGGAGCTGCTCATCATGAACCTGACCACATCATTCAGTACCTTAAGCTGGTTCCCCAGGGTTCCAGACATGTTCTGGATGAACTCGTGATCGACTGCTCTGGGTTGTTTTTGACGGATCTCTGCGACAGGGTTCGAGTTCCTGAGGATTCGGAAACCTCTGTCTTCCTGTCAGCAGGAATAGCGAAAAAGCCTCGTCATTTCGGGACCAGCACCAACCAGTCCGGGCGGCGAGAGCACGGCGAGAGCACGGCGAGAGCGCGGCGAGAGCGCGGCGAGAGCACGGCGAGAGCACGGCTTTAACTCATCATTATCCACGGGAATAAATGCAAACCAACTGTGCGGGAACAATAAAATAATTTGTCAAGGGAACAAGGGGGCAGATAAATTCTGCAAAAGCGTTTTTCCACTTGGCTCAGAAGGCCGCAGCTCCGGGCCAAGTCCTCAGCACCTGGCCGTCGGGCTCGGCGCTGTCTGACTTCATTTCGGCTTTGAAAAAGCTGAAGCGTTAGGTCATTCACAACACGGCACTTTCATTACTATCCTGCCGCCGTGTTAGTCAACATGAACACCGCACTGACTCTTTAAGGCCAAGAGTCAAGAAAACAGCAGAGAAAGAACAAACACCAGAGAGAGAGAGAGAGCGAGAGAGAGAGAGAGAGAGAGCGAGCGAGAGAGCATGCGAAAGAGAAGGGGGAAAAAATCAGAAACCTATGACTCAGCCTTAGAGCACATAGTGAAGCTCAGGCCAAACTCTCTCGCTCTCTCTCGCTCAGTCTCTCGCTCTCTCTCGCTCTCCCGACTCTCTCTCTGTCAGAAACTGAACATGATATATAAGACCAGTTTCCTCTGGTGTTTAATGCGAGCAGTGTGAAGGAAGGCGTTGGGCTATATGATGATCCAGGAACGTCATGGGTCAGTTTATATAGTGTGTGTGTGTGTGTGTGTGTGTGTGTGTGTGAGGAGGTGAACTGTGTACTCACAAGCTTGGCCTTAAAGCTCTGGACCAGAACCGGCATCCTTCTTAACCCCTTAGACTCAGTATGTAAGCCCACACTTCAGATCTTCACTCTCTAACAGCAGTTTCATAGGCCCTAAAATAGAGCCCTGTGGTACGCCACAAACTATGATTAACCAAGTTAAGGTTCCAGCGATTAAACACACACATTTTACACTGTGTCAGCTCTGTGACAACACTCCCTCTCTCTCTCTCTCTCTCTCTCTCTCTCCACCGCTCAGTCTTTCTATCTATTGACCATTTATTGGTTATTATTTATGTTTGTTTAGTCAAATCTGACACCAACCTCCACCTCCTCCTCTTTCTCACTTACACAAACACACACTAACCATAGAACAGCGAAATGGGCCTCTAGCCACTTAGCTCGGTGCACTATGTGTCCAAATGTTTGTGGACACCCCTTCTAATGAATGCCTTCGGCTACTTAAAGTTGCACGGATTGCTTGTCTAGTCCCTGTAGAGATGCAGTGCAGCCAATAGAATAGGACTATCTGGAACAGATAAGCTACATTAACCTATTGGCACCATGGCTAATAATGCCAGGCGTGGGCTAGAGGGGTCTAAAGCCCCCCAGCCCCCAGTGGAACAACAGCAGTGTGTTCTCTGGAATGATAGTGGTGGTGCTCCATCCAGTACTTTTGAAAGTGATGAGTTGGGGAGTTGGAGATGATCATCCAACATCATCATCATCCAACAATCCAATGCAATCAATCAAATCAAATCAGTGCTCCTCCAAAAACTAGTAAGAAAGCCTTCTTCTGTGGACAGTAGAGACAGTTACTCCAACTCCTTTTTAATAGCCTTGAGTTTAGAAAAAATACTAAATGAGGAGGTGTCCCAATACTTTTGTCAATTTCTAACCTCATAGAGATGCATAAAATGGACTGAACACTTTGCACAAAACAGTAGCCGACGGAAACGCTGGTCAGTCTGCACTTTCCTTTACACACTGAAACCCAGCTTATCCCTCACTCACTCACCCTCCCTCGCTTGCTCGATCTCTCTCTCTCTCTCTCTCTCCAAGTCCTGATCTCTCTACACATGTTTCTCCTACCTCTTTTCTTCCTTCTTCGTTTCCTTTTACTGCCTACAGTAGCCCCCCCTCGGAGATATTTAAGTGTCTAACATGCTGATGGAGTTGCTGAACTACTCGGAAGGCTTGTGCTGCTCTACAGGAAGGCGCAAGTTCATAAATCCACGTCGTTTGCATGCAGCGAGAGGGGGGAAACCGGAGAGAAAGACCCTCTCTGTTAGAAGCTTTAGCGGGATGAAGTCAGCTGCTTTAGGGGACGTGTGATTTCTCACATTAACGACACGTATGACAGCGGAATTGATGTTATATAAGCAGCCAGGAAAGTGTATCTTACCACTCATTTGCTACATTTGCTACAACGTGATGCTACAGCGAGAACGTTCCCACATACACACTCACACATTTGCACACACACACACACATCACCTTTGCCAGTGGAAACCTTGGCAAACACTTGGCTCCTGGAAAACTCATCTGTGAGATTGCGGTCAGAGCGAAATAGCGCTGGAAATATTTGCGGTAGGTGATAAGTCAGCAAAACTGATGCTAAATGCTAAAAAGCTGAAGTCACCGTCCATTCCTCACATTCCTCTCGCTCCGTCAGAACGCTCCGGGCAACATCTGGCCTTATCCCAGCATGCTCGGATGTCCCGTGAGCCTTCGCACCCGAGGCACGAGCTTTGGAGCAGATTCCAGACGCATTTCTTTGGGAGCGGAACCGGGAACGCAGCTGAGCTAGCTATGTCTCTCTCTCTCTCCCTGTGCTCTACATCTCTCTCGCTCACTATACGCAGCGTTTCTCTTAACTGGCCCTCAAGGTCCAACTGTCAGTCCAGATTTGAGCTCCAACTCAACTTGCAACACACGGGTGGATTAGAAGGAAAATGTAGACCGCCCGGGGGTCCCTGAGGACCGGTATGAGGATCGCTACTCTAGAGATGCCATTTCAGCGATATCCACTAAATATCGGAGAGTGAATCCGAACAACCTGCGGGGCGGGACCGTGCTGGAGTTTGCTGAGTATGACAGTCTACTTCTAAAAAACAGCCCATTTGAAAGCTTAGAAGTTAAAAAAAAAGTGTTCAGGGGCGGGGCTTAGTGAGGCAGCCAATCAGAGGCTTTTCTGCTTTGTAAATTACCACGAGTGCCAGCGAGAGCATGCCAGCTACGTGATAGAGGCCAAATTCTTCCCCATTTTATCCTCAACTGAGGCACTGACACAACAGAACTGAAACCTCAACCACTAGGGGGCGCCCTGGTCAGGTTTGGAACAGCAATAGTGTAACTTGTCTGTTCACTTATCTGAAAATTTGAATATTAGAGAGTTGAACAAAAAAAGTAATGCAAAAACAGTAAAACGTGGGAAGGCGGGGCTTAGTGAGAAGTGGGCGTGGTTGCAGAATTGGTGCAATCGGAGGCTTCTCTGCTCCATATTTCGCCAAGGCCATCAGTGTAAATGCCCATTGCTACGTCATAGTGAGAAAATCCTTACAATTTCATCAGCAATTGAGGCAGATTTACATTTCCAACCTCTAGGGGGCGCACTAGTCAGGTCTGGAACAGCAATAGCGTAACTTATCTGTTCGCTTATCTAAAAATGTACTTGTCCAACAGTAAATGCATGTTAGGGAGTTGAAAAAAAAAATGAAAAAACAGTAAATGCATGTTAGGGAGAGAAAAAAAAGATGGGAAGGCGGGGCTTAGTGACAAGTGGGCGGGGTTGGAGAAATGGGGCAATCAGAGGCTTCCCTGCTCCATATGTCGCCAAGGCCATCAGTGTAAATGCCCATTGCTACGTCATAATGGGAAAAAAACCCTCACAATTTCTTCATCAATTGAGACAGATTTACATTTCAACCTCTAGGGGGCGCACTAGCCAGGTTTGGAACAGCAATAGCGTAACTTATCTGTTCGCTTATCTGAAAATGTACTTGTCCAACAGTATACTGTCCAACCTTAATATCAGCAGGTCCCCCGGCATCTCAGCACAATGAAAAATGCATGCTAGGGAGTTGATGACCAAAAAGAATGTGGAGGCGGGGCTTAGTGAGAAGTGGGCGGAGTTGGAGAATTGGTGCAATCAGAGGCTTTTCTGCTTAATATGTCACCATGACCATCAGTGGAAATACCCATAGTGGGGAAAACCCTTAGAATTTCATCATCAACTGGGGGAGATTTATATTTGCTTAACCTCTAGGGGGCGCACTAGACAGGTTTGGAACAGGACAAGCTTCATTTATCAGCAAAAAAAGAGGCTTTTATTGGACAAATGATCTGTTTAAAATAAACTTCTACATGGAGGATGTGTGTGCAGATGAGTTTACTCATGATTTGAAGCCAGAATTTTAGGCCAGTACGAGAACGGACCGATGCTCCAAAAATGTTGGGACACAGAAAAGTCCCTGTGCCACAAGAGGAGAGCGAGAGATCAGGGAAAATCAGAAACGGGAAGGTCTGTGTCGTGGGAAATTGCGTGCGCTTATCGCTCGCCACTATCTTCCCCTGCAAATATTAGGCCTCCATACGAGCCTCTTCATTTCAATATATGTTTTAAGTCTGCAAAAACAACCCAGGGCAGTAAAAGAGGCGAGGACAGGGGGTGAGAGACAGAGACACAGAGAGAGAGAGACAGTGTGTGTGTGTGTGTGTGTGTGTACAGTTTATTAAATCCAATGCTCATCTGACCTGGCTATGAACACGTCCGTAAACATAGCTTCACCGTCTCTCAGCAAAGACTAGGCTTAGTATGGTCATCTGGCTGCTGTACCGGGACAACCACAGTCCCCCCCCCTCACCTCAAATGTAGTCGAGTGGTCAGGACACGTCTAGTGTCTGAAATGTCCTGCTTATCACAGACTCGCTCCGGTAGTGTCTGACACAGGTCGGAGGTCCGAGTTTCCATGTTACGTTGCTAAACTATCTATTTACATAAACTATACACTGTATAGACAAAAGTATTTGGACACCTCCTCATTTATTGTGGTGTGACATCAGAAAGCCATCATTTTCCAGCATACGAATAATCTCCACTTTTAATCTGGTTCAGATCCATTATATGGACAAAAGTATTGGGACACCACATCCATTTTCCAGCATAAGAACAATCTCTACTTTTAATCTGGTTCAGATCCATTATATGGACAAAAGTATTGGGACACCTCCAAATTCATTTTCCAGCATAAGAACAATCTCCACTTTTAATCTGGTTCAGATCCATTATATGGACAAAAGTATTGGGACACCTCCACATCCATTTTCCAGCATAAGAACAATCTCCACTTTTAATCTGGTTCAGATCCATTATATGGACAAAAGTATTGGGACACCTCCACATCCATTTTCCAGCATAAGAACAATCTCTACTTTTAATCTGGTTCAGATCCATTATATGGACAAAAGTATTGGGACACCTCCACATTCATTTCCAGCATAAGAACAATCTCCACTTTGAATCTGGTTCAGATCCATTATATGGACAAAAGTATTGGGACACCTCCACATTCATTTTCCAGCATAAGAACAATCTCCACTTTGAATCTGGTTCAGCTACATTGTACGGACAAAAGTATTGGGACACCTCCACATTCATTTTCTAGCATAAGAACAATCTCCACTTTTAATCTGGTTCAGATCCATTATATGGACAAAAGTATTGGGACACCTCCACATTGATTTTCCAGCATAAGAACAATCTCCACTTTGAATCTGGTTCAGCTACATTGTATGGACGAAAGTATTGGGACACCTCCACATTTATTTTTCAGCATAAGAATAATCTCCAGTTTGAATCTGGTTCAGATCCATTATATGGACAAAAGTATTGGGACACCTCCACATTCATTTTCCAGCATAAGAATAATCTCCACTTTTAATCTGGTTCAGCTACATTGTATGGACAAAAGTATTGGGACACCGCCTCATTCACTGTTTCTTCAGAAATTAAGGCTATTAAACAGAGAAACAGAGTTTCTCCTGCTTTTGTTGGAGTAACTGTCTCTACTGTCCAGGGAAGAAGACTTTCTACTAGATTTTGTGGTGACACAAAAACATTACTGGGATGGTTCATTGTAGATGTCTTGTGGATGCTCATGTGACATTCAACTAACATTCAACTGAACGTCTATTAAATGCAACTGAACTCAATAGCTGATTGGTTATTGAATGTAATACTACACCTAACCCTAATCCTAACCTTAGCCTTGAATCAACCCTAAGCCCTAACCTTAAATCTAACCATAAACCCAACCCCTAAAGGGTAAGGTTAAGTCTAGGGTTAGGTTTAGCTGTAGGGTTACTTTAGCTACGAAGGACCATTCAAGTGTTACCGATTCTGTCTTTGGCCCCAAACATGCTTTAAAGACGGATTGATCAACTCCAGCTTTCCCCTACACGTTGCTCAAGATCCATAATGCAATAATCAGAAACCTGAAGAGAGGCATTATAGAGCTACGGCTGCTTTGTTTACATTTACGGCAAACACAGGCACTCACTTCTGGCTCACGCTGGGCAAAACAGTGCCCGGAGACATCTAAAAGGAATGTGTTTCAGTAATATATGCAAACCCTTTGTCTTTACACTACAGTCTAAGGCCAGTGTGTATTCACTTTTGGAGATATTTATAATGATAATGGCCTCAAACAGTTTAATGACATAAAGGCATCCCATTCCATCCCAGGCTTCTCCCATTTCCTATACCTCCGCTTTCCTGCAGCGTTTGTCCAAGCCACGTCTGCATCCCAGGGTTTGGTGTATACTATTTGTTACAAACCAAAACCTAATCCCAACCCTGTCCCTAATTCTAACCTAACACCTTAACCCAAAACCCAACCTTAACCCAAAATCTAATCCTAACCCTGACCCTAATCCTAACCTAACACCTTAACCCAAAACCCAACCTTAACCCTAACATAATCTTAACCCTCATCCTGGCCCTAATCCTAACCAAAAACCTAATCCTAACCAAAAACCCAATCTTAATCCAAAACCTAATCCTAACCCAACCTTAACCCAACCTTAACCCTCATCCTGGCCCTAATCCTAACCCAAAACCCAATCCTAACCCAAAACAAATCCTAACCCAAAACCTAATCCTAACCCAACCTTAACCCAATCTTAACCCTCATCCTAACCCTGGCCCCAATCCTAACCTAATCCTAACCCAAAACATAATCCTAACCCAAAACATAATCTTAACCCAAAACCTAATCCTAATCCAAAACATAATCTTAACCCAAAACCTAATCCTAACCCAAAACTTAATCTTAACCCAAAAGTCCTAACTCCCGAATCCTAACCTAACCTTAAATCAAAACCTAATCCTAACCTGACCCTAACCCAAACCCTAACTCTGACCCTAATCCTAACCGTATCCGGTTAGTCTCCAGTTCCAGCCTGGTGTCAGCAGCAGGTCTACAGCAGCTGGTTGAGGAGGTAAGGTGGTCAGTATTAGAGCTGTTAGATGATGATCAGTGATCTCTCAGGTGATCAGCTACAGATCTGAACTGAACAACCCTGCCATCAACAGTCCGGAGGTCTGACCGCTGAGCCACCACTGCCCCAAATACATAATAAATATATAAATGACGGAACCTTTTGAACAAATCATTTCTGTGCTTCCATAATTCAATGTATTTTAAGCTTAATGTAGATTTATTAGAACCAAAATATGAGGGGGTACCGCTTCACTCCACCGGCAAAAAACACTATGTGTCCAAATATTTGTGGACACCCCTTCTAATTCTAAGGCATTCAGCCCCTTAAGGTGGCACCCATTGCTGACACAGATGTGCAAATGCACCCAGACACAGATAACTGCTGTCTAGCCCTTGTAGAGATGTACTGCCAATAGAATAGGACTCCCTGGAGCAGATAAATAAACATCATGAACCTAAAGGCACCATGGGTATCAAGCCCCCCACCCCCCAAACATGCTATACAATATGCTATATAATAGAAAGATTAGCCAACATTGGCCACAAACACAGACCAAATTTGCTAGAACTTGTGGCTACTGCTGCTGTTGTTTACTGTGCAGTGTGCTTTAGTCCATGTTCTAGATAACAGCGGGTCATGCAGTGTCAGAACTGTGAGGATTCTGCTGTACAGTGACGCTATACAGGAGCTATACAGTCCACTGCTATTTGCTTGGGCTTAAGTTTGCATGACCTGTTAGCCACATTAGCCTCTTATTAGCCTCCCGTCATTTTCCAGCATTAAACAATCTCCACTACACTATATGGAATATATGGTTCAGATCCATTATATGGACAAAAGTATTGGGACACCTGCTCATTCACTGTTCCTTCAGAAATCAAGGGTACAAGGGTACCGCATTAGCCTCTTAGCTCTTGCGAAACACCAAAGAAGCAAACTGATCTTGGCTGGTGGACTACAGCCAGGATAGGGGGGCACTGAACCCCCACTGTAAGCGTTCACCTGATGAACATTCATTCTTATCATAGAACCCAGGAGTGTCACTAAAGCTGAAGAGTTTTCACTCTAAACGAGCCGAACTGAACCGAAGGCTCAAGTATAATCCCAGAGAAAAACCCTGTGCACTCCAGGCCGGTGCTGGATCACTTCAGCACCAGAAGAAAAAAAAAAGGAATTCTTCCAGAACCCTGCGCTTTTATTAACGACCAGTAATAAAGTATATAAACTGCACTATTAGGCTTTATAATGTCTTTCATAGCTGCTCTGGGGCCTGGCCAGCCAATCAGCTGCGAGAGAGCGTGGGCACGGCCCTACGGCAGCTCGCTGGCATGAGGAGGGAGACAAAAACAGAGGACGCAACTGGGCCGCTTTGGACCCGTCCTGCTTTCTGCTAATGAAGAAATAAAACCCGGTGCGTTCTGTGTTCGCCACGCTTGTTTTTTTAGAACGTTTGGACATAGCTGGGGTCACTGGCGAGCCCAGACTTGTTAAAGAGATTCTGGCGATGTCCACAAGCTTTATTGCTCAATTCTTTTTTTCTTTTTTTGGGGGCTTTTCTGCTCGGATCAGAACTCTAACAGCTTGACAGCTCACTTTTTTTGTGTGCAAGTGATCCACATCTCTATCTAGTGTGAACAGTTGTATCATCAATGCATCTGATCAATAAACACACATTAAAGTGATGTAAGACTATGTGTCCAAATATTTGTGGACACCCCTTCTTATTCTAAGGTATTTAGCCAGGTGGCACCTATTGCTGACACAGATGTGCAACTGCAGCACTCAAAGCGTTGCTGTCTAGCCCTTGTTGAAAAGGACTGCCAATAGAATAGGACTCTCTGGAGCAGATAAATAAACATCATGATGCCCCCCCCCCCCCTGGAGATAATGAGGTGGGATGGTGATCAATCATCCAACATCCTGATCTCATCAGTGATCTGTAGACTGAATGCAAGCAATCAAATCCTCACAGCAATGCTCCTGCTCCAAAATCTAGTAGAAAGCCTTCCTTCCTGGACAGTAGAAACAGTTGCTCCAACAAAAGCAGGATAGACACATTTCTAATACCCAGAAGATACAATGAATGATGAGGTGTCCCAATACTTTTGTCCATATAATATACAGTATCTTTGGTTGGGGACTATGTGCTACTTAGCTTTTCTCCCTGAGCCGTCATTTCTAATCATTTCTAATCTGTGCCTCATACTGGCTGAAACACTCGAGAATCTTCAGATTCATTGTTTTATAATTCCATTAATTGAATTTAAATGAACTAGATCTTTTATTACATCCTTTATCATCCCTAAAATAACAAGTACAGCTCTGTTTACTAAATTCCATTTAATTACATATATAAAGTTTATGTGTCTAGGGCTTTTAACAGTAGCTGCCCAAAGCCACTAGTCTAGAACCTCAAGCCCAGCCCCCTAACAAGCCTGGTAGAGGGAGACAGACCATGAAGAAGAACAACTCTGAGGAACCAAGACCCAAAAGGGAAAACCCAATGACTCAAAGCATGACTTTATAAGCCTTTAAACCAGATGCTGGTTATAAAGCATGAACGAGCAGGTGTCCCAATACTTTTGTCCATATAGTGTAGTTACCTATCCATCTTCCACATTGGTTTTAGAGTATAATTAATGGTACATAAGTAAATGAGTGAGTAAGGTGATCCAGGTTCAGGACGGCAGATGTAGCTACATGGGCCTAATTTGCTTACAGTAACTAGTCTTTTGCTTCACCCTCCTGGGACCCGGACTTTTGCTTGGTGTGCATTTTTAATTTCTCTACTAATCTGGGATTAGTAGAACCTAACAAGCATAAAAACTTAACTTAGTTGTACAGGAAGTCTTATTTTTTTTGCAAAAGAACAATGTCCTCATATGAGGTCAAAGGGTCAACGTGGCCTGCGTTGGACACACGGGACACACACGGAGGGACGCCCAATTAAAAGCGAAGAGAAATAAAGCCAATATGCAATTGCTGTCCCAGATCTGACACACAGGGGGACGCCCTGTTAAAAGCAAAGAGAAATAAAGCCAGTATGCAATTGCTGTCCCAGATCGGACACACAGGACCAATATGCGAATGCAGTCCTGCGTCAGACAGACGGGGGACATTACGCCCTGTATTGTGAAAGCAGCCTCAGAGCGCCTCGAACATGTCCTTGCGACGGGCCCAGGTTTGTTCAGCTTGCGGAGGGCTTGCGGTGGGCTCGCAGCACCGTAACGTGATCTCTGTGGCATTTCTGGGTATAAAAGAATAATAGTTGAGGGTAATAAAAGCAGCAGCGGGGCGCTGGCATCGGGGCGAGTGTCCGTGTTTGTGTTTCATTAGAGGGGAGAGAGAGTGAGAGAGAAGGAAAAACAGCTGGACGGCTACAAAGTGCCGCCATCCGTCACCTTCAGCACTGCGTCAACACACTCGCGCCGGACCTGCCGCTCCACCGGACCCCTGACACACACACCCACACACGCCTACGCAGGAGGAGGCCAACCCCCTGCCTTTCATGCATGAAACATTCTACCAGCAGAGACCACTTTTTCGTCCCTGTGTAGTCCGACACAGGTCAGTACGGTGTCCTTTAATGGTCAATACGTTCCATTGTGTTATGACTGTTATTAGACTGTTATAAGACTGTTATAAGACTGTTATTAGACTGTTATAAGACTAATAATAACACTTTTTACATAATCTGGCAGTGGTTCTTTATATTGTGTCTGAATTTCATGATGAATCGACCAATAGGAACGCTCCAAAAATGAGCTGGATAGCATACACAGAACAAGGTGGAACCCATGTAGGATAGTAGATACAGAACAAGGTGGAACCCATGTAGGATAGTAGATACAGAACATGGTGGAACCCATGTAGGTTAGTGGACACAGAACATGGTGGAACTCATGTAGGATAGTAGATACAGAACATGGTGGAACCCATATAGGATGGTAGATATAGAACATGGTGGAACCCATGTAGGTTAGTGGACACAGAACATGGTGGAACTCATGTAGGATAGTAGACACAGAACAGGGTGGAACCCATATAGGATAGTAGACACAGAACATGGTGGAACCCATATAGGATAGTACATACAGAACATGGTGGAACCCATATAGGATGGCAGACACAGAACATGATGGAACCCATATAGGAGAGTAGACACAGAACATGGTAGAACCCATATAGGAGAGTAGACACAGAACATGGTAGAACCCATATAGGAGAGTAGACACAGAACATGGTAGAACCCATATAGGAGAGTAGACACAGAACATGGTAGAACCCATATAGAATGGTAGATACAGAACATGGTAGAACCCATATAGGAGAGTAGACACAGAACATGGTAGAACCCATATAGGAGAGTAGACACAGAACATGGTAGAACCCATATAGGATGGTAGATACAGAACTTTGAGAGAAAGTCACTAGTTTAAAGAATGAATGTGCTGTTTTTAATATTCTCTGATTGAACTCTATGAAAATTGATGATGTAAATAAATAAATAAATAAATAAGAGACTCTACTGCCTGGAATGTCCTCCATAACACCCCTCCGCAGGAAGCGTCCAGTGCAGGCTCCGCCTCCAGAGAGGATTTTTCTTTGATGAAGCAAAAAAGGAGTGCGGGGCCAAGAACAGCAAGTGCCACTGCATGAAATGTAAATCAAACCCCCTCCCGCGCTCGCTCTCGTACGCAGTCTGCAGACGCAGTCGCTGCCGTCTAAAAATGCATGAGTAATTGGGGTTGTGTGGACGTGCGGTCAGCCATGGCATGCTAACCTGGCATGCTCAGAGAGTGAATCGCCTTCATCGCAGCTCACAGAGACACAGAGAGCAGATCCATTTCACATGGGGCAGGAATCTGAGCCCTGTATCAAAAAGCAGAGATGGAGGCAGATGGGGAAAAGCAGGGGGAAAAGGTTGGAGAGTGGGCGAAGGTTTTATGAGCGATTCTCAAGACAAGGTTCAGGCTAAAAATACTTTTTTATGACGATTCCACTCAGAGCCAACTGTGTGTGTGTGCGCGTGTGTGTGTGTGCGTGTGTGTGTGTGTGTGTGGGTGTGTGTGTGTGTTTTTCCCTGCTCGAACCCGAGCCTGAAGCACACTTCCCCGGCTATTCCAGAGACATTTCAACACTTATTCAAACCAGATAATATTTTTAGCGGTTGGATTAGAATCCAGAACACAGTGAAACCCATATAGGATTGTAGACACAGAACATGGTGGAACCCATATAGGATGGTAGATATAGATAACGGTGGAATCCATATAGGATGGTAGATATAGAACATGGTGGAACTCATATAGGATAGTAGACACAGAACATGGTGGAACCCATATAGGATGGTAGATATAGAACATGGTGGAACCCATATAGGATGGTAGATATAGAACATGGTGGAACTCATAAAGATTGGTAGATACAGAACATGATGGAACCCATATAGGATAGTAGACACAGAACATGGTGGAACCCATATAGGATAGTAGACACAGAACATGGTGGAACCCATATAGGATTGTAGACACAGAACATGGTGGAACCCATATAGGATGGTAGATATAGATAACGGTGGAACCCATATAGGATAGTAGATATAGAACATGGTGGAACTCATATAGGATAGTAGACACAGAACATGGTGGAACCCATATAGGATGGTAGATATAGAACATGGTGGAACTCATAAAGATTGGTAGATACAGAACATGATGGAACCCATATAGGATAGTAGACACAGAACATGGTGGAACCCATATAGGATAGTAGACACAGAACATGGTGGAACTCATATAGGATAGTAGACACAGAACATGGTGGAACCCATATAGGATGGTAGATATAGAACATGGTGGAACTCATAAAGATTGGTAGATACAGAACATGATGGAACCCATATAGGATAGTAGACACAGAACATGGTGGAACCCATATAGGATAGTAGACACAGAACATGGTGGAACCCATATAGGATTGTAGACACAGAACATGGTGGAACCCATATAGGATGGTAGATATAGATAACGGTGGAATCCATATAGGATGGTAGATATAGATAACGGTGGAACCCATATAGGATAGTAGATATAGAACATGGTGGAACTCATATAGGATAGTAGACACAGAACATGATGGAACCCATATAGGATAGTAGACACAGAACATGGTGGAACCCATATAGGATAGTAGACACAGAACATGGTGGAACCCATATAGGATTGTAGACACAGAACATGGTGGAACCCATATAGGATGGTAGATATAGATAACAGTGGAACCTATATTGGATGGTAGATATAGAACATGGTGGAACCCAAATAGGATGGTAGATACAGAACATGGTGGAACCCATATAAGTGAGTAGACACAGAACATGGTGGAACCCATATAGGATAGTAGACACCAAACATGGTGGAACCCATATAGGATAGTAGAAACCAAAAATGGTGGAACCCATAAAGGAGAGTAGACACAGAACATGGTGGAACCCATATAAGTGAGTAGACACAGAACATGGTGGAACCCATATAGGATAGTAGAAACCAAAAATGGTGGAACCCATAAAGGAGAGTAGACACAGAACATGGTGGAACCCATATAAGTGAGTAGACACAGAACATGGTGGAACCCATATAAGTGAGTAGACACAGAACATGGTGGAACCCATATAGGGTGGTAGACAAAGAACATGGTGGAACCCATATAGGGTGGTAGACAAAGAACATGGTGGAACACAAACAGCCCAGTTCAGCAGAGTTCAGCTCTTCTGACTGTAACACTCCTTTTCCAGTCCACAGTCATCTCCACCACTCAAAGCATGACTCGACAAACCTTCAGACTAAATATGCTGAATCAACAGACGAGAAAAGCCCCTGAGATCCGAGTGTTTGGCGTGACTAAACGTTCCGTGTTCCCCCGAAAGACCCGTTAATTCAGCGCCTGACGCCGAAACGTGTTTTCCTCATGCAGAGCTCAGACAGGCAGCTCTGTAGCGCTCAGCGCTGCTGAAATACCACGAAGAAATACCACAGAAACTCATCACCAGCTCTTTGTGAATCAGCAGAACAGGCAGTGAACGTTACCGAGGGCAAACACCAGCTAATTACCCACAGCCTCCAACTACGTCAACAGAGCCGCTCCAACAGAGGAGGCCGAAAAGGAGGAAATCATCCGAGAGTAAGGTTGAGTAAGAAGGAAGGAGAGAGCGATGGAGGAGAGAGAAACTGACCGAGATTGAGAGAGGGGGGGGGGGGGGGGGGGTCAAATTAAGCAATCCACTGCTTCTCCGACAGCAATTTATCTGTGATGCAATATCTGACGTCCAGCTTACAGCAGCATGTGAGCCAAGACTGTCAGAGAGACTACAACAGGCTGATGGTGCTGATGGAGTAGGGTATTTAGTGTAAACACAACTCATTTGGATCATTTAAAATAAGGCTCAACTCATATATACCACATGTCCAAATGTTTGTGGACACCCCTTTTAATGAGTGCATCCAGCTACACACACATACTGCCAATAGAATGGGAGATCAATTTGAACCTGTTGGCTCTATACTAATGCCTAATAATGCCAGGCGTGGGCTATAGAGGGGTATAATAAAGCCCCCCAGCAGCTGCATTGAGGAGCTGTGGAGCAGTGGAAGAGCTGTGTTCTATGGAATGATGGTGGTGGTGGTAGGGCTCCATCCAGTACTTTTGGATGAGTTGAGGAGTTAGGGATGATGAGGTGGGGTGGTGGTGGTGATCATCATCCAACATCCTGACCTCACGCTCAACGCTTTTGTGGCTGAATGCAATCAAATCCTCACAGCAATGCTTTTCCAAAATCTAGTAGAAAGCAAGTCTTCTTCTCTGGACAGTAGAGAATCCAACAAAGGCAGGAGAAACTCTTTTAATATTCTTGATTTCAGAAGAAGCAGTGAATAAGCAGGTGTCCCAATACTTTTGTCATATCATATACTTTACTTACATATGACATATGATATGATAGAGATCTCAGATCTCCAGGGAAGAAGTCAACAGGAGTGTTAGTTAGTGAGGTCAGGATGTTGGATAGATGATCACCACCCCACCTCATAATCTCCAACTCCCCTACTCATCCCAAAAGTACTGGATGGAGCTCCACCACTGCCACCATCATTCCAGAGAACACAGTTCTTCCACTGCTCCACAGCTCCTCAATGCTGGGGGGCTTTATTATACCCCTCTGCTAAACCACGCCTGGCATTAGGCAGCATGGTGCCAATAGGTTCCTCATGTTTATCTGCTCCAGAGAGTCCTATTCTATTGGCAGTACTTCTCTACAGGCACTAGACAAGCTGTGTGTGTGTGCATTTGCATGTCTGTGTCAGTCACTGAATGCATTCATTATAAGGGGTGTCCACAAACTTTTTGACATGTAGTGCAGTGTATTTTTTACTGCTATGTATTCTGTCACTGCTGTAAGAACAATATGAGGTGGGATGAAATCCTCGATATTATTACATTCAAAAATATTGCTTTTCAAAAGTTCTATTGAAGCAAAGGGAAACGCTGTGTATTAAAAAAGTAAAGGGACATTGTGTATCATCGTCATGTTAAAGAGTTTCGTATGACAGGAATGACCAGAAATATGCAATTCCTACCAACAATGTAAACAGTGTAAAAGTGGGAGTTCAGCCAGTCACTGAGTAACTCGTCCTCATCCTCCCCTTTTCACTGTAAATGTGAGAAAACCAGCCATGAGAAGAAGACAGATAACTGAGAAACTCAGGTAGAAGGAATTCAACTGGGTGCCAATAAAAAAAGTACGCTTAAAACGCTTAAAGCAACAGTATGCAGCATTTTAACCTTAAAAAATCGAACCTGATCAGGCGTATCTGACTTATAGCTGAGAGATTTGAGAAGCTTTTCTTCAGTTGAGAAGAAAAATATTTTACAATAAAACAATAATTTAAAAAAATAGTTTGAGGGTCTTAATTGTAGAGCATCAAGTACATCCGGTCTTGACCCGCCATCCTTCAGGATGCATGGAAGACATGCACCAACTCACAAAAGGCATATTGTGTGTCACGATACAATAAATTTTCGTCACAGCGCGGGACTCTGCTGTGCGGAAGTTCGTTCGGGATGGCGGGTCAAGACAGGATGAACTTGATGCTCTGCAATTAAGACCCTCAAACTATTTTTTTAAATTATTGTTTTATTGTAAAATATTTTTCTTCTCAACTGAAGAAAAGCTTTTCAAATCTCTTAGCTATAAATCAGATATGCCTGCAAGTTAGAGCAGTATGGCAATATGACGATATTTTATCGTATCGTGACACACAATGCGCTTTTCGAAGTGTTTCGAGAATATCGCCAGTGCCTGAAAAACACTGATGAACTGCTCTCTTCATTACAAACAGGGTAATTAGTCTAGTTTAATTGGATAAAATGCAGCACATTTGGAATAAATGTCACTGTATCCAGTACGGGAGAGAATTTGAGTAGTAGTTTTGGTAAGTCTTTGGATACTGACGTATATCGTAGTTATACTGACGTATACTGACTTATGACGTATACTGGCGCAGTTATACTGATCGTAGTTATATTGTAGTTATACTGACGTATATCACAGTTAATATCGTACTGTATCCGGTACGGTAGAGTATTGGAATAGTAGTTTTGATAAGTCTTTGGACACTGACGTATATTGTGTTATATTGTAGTTATACTGACGTATACTGACATATGACATATACTGACATATGACGTATACTGACGTAGTTATACTGATCATAGTTACATCGTAGTTATACTGACGTATATCACAGTTAATATCGTACTGTATCCAGTACGGGAGATTATTGGAATAGTAGTTTTGATAAGTCTTTGGACACTGACGTATATCGCAGTTATATCGTAGTTATATACATGTTCATGTTCAGGGAATACTATGTGCAACACCCCCCCCCATGTGCAATTAAGAGTCTTTTGCTGTAAATAATATTGTTATTGCTCTTTTAATTCTTATTTATATTGTGTATATAGTGTAAATTATTTATCCAAATTTTTGTAACTGAGTGTCTTGCTATCCCTTTCTGCTGTTACACTGGAAATTTCCCCACTGCGGGACTAATAAAGGACTATCTTATCTTATCTTATCTTATATCGTAGTTATATTGACGTATACTGACATATGAAGTATACTGACGTAGTTATACTGATCATAGTTATATCGTAGTTATACTGACATATACTGACATATGACGTATACTGACGTAGTTATACTGATCATAGTTATATCGTAGTTATATTGACGTATACTGACATATGAAGTATACTGACGTAGTTATACTGATCATAGTTATATCGTAGTTATACTGACGTATACTGACATATGACGTATACTGACGTATGATGTATACTGATCATAGTTATATCGTAGTTATACTGACATATACTGACGTATGACGTATACTGACGTAGTTATACTGATCATAGTTACATCGTAGTTATACTGACGTATATCGCAGTTAATATTGTACTGTATCCAGTACGGGAGAGTATTGGAATAGTAGTTTTGATAAGTCTTTGGACACTGACGTATATCGCAGTTATATCGTAGTTATACTGACGTATGACGTATACTGACATATGACGTGTACTGACGTAGTTATACTGATCATAGTTATATTGTAGTTATACTGACGTATATCGCAGTTAATATTGTACTGTATCCAGTACGGGAGAGTATTGGAATCGTGGTTTTTGGATCCTGACGTATATCGCAATTAATATCATGTATCGTGAAAAAGTCTTTAAATATCGTGATCTAATATGTACAGCGAATTGTGTCCTCCGCATTTGACCCATCCGTGGTAGTGAACACACACACAGACTAGTGAACTAGGGGCAGTGAGCACACACACACACACACATGTCCAGAGCGGTGGGCAGCCAACTCCAGCGCCCGGGGAGCAGAGAGGGTGAAGGGTTGGTATTAGTATAGATGGTATATAGACAGTTTAGGTGGTTTGGTGATTATTTATCAATAATTAATAAATAGTTCTGATCAGAGGAGGACGGGTCGGGTCCCCCTTGTGAGTCTTGGTTCCTCCCAAGGTTTCTTCCTCCAGCTCTGAGGGAGGTTCTCCTTGCCACTGTCGCCGTTGGGGCTCACTGGGGGTCTTTGTTCCTTCATGTCTTACGTTATTTCTTTTTTGTCTCTGTCTTTTATTAATTATTAATTATGTAAAGCTGCTCTGTGACGACAACAGTTGTAAAAAGCTACACAAATAAATTTGACTTGATTTGACTTGACTTGAAGGGCCCGACTTGCTCAAGGGCCCAACAGTGGCAGCTTGCAGAGTCCGGGTATCGAACCCACAACCCTGTGATCAACAGCCCGGAGCTCTAACTTTAATATTTTAATATTTAAAAAATATTTTTTACTGTAATTGTGTCTTCTCACAGTTTCTATAACATTAAAAAATACAGTTACTGTACAAAGAGAGCACGGGGCCCATTACTCAGCCAAACCTACACATTTTCTCACTGGCAATTACAGCAGCATATGCAGTCTGTTCCACACTGTAGAGCGTCTGGAGGCAGAAGCTCGGAGACGAAAAGGCACGAGTAACAACTAAACAAAGAGGAAAAAGCCCTTTAGCAAGAGAACCACACCAAGAAAAAAACAGCAGTGCTGAATTAGCACCTAAATCAAAGCCCAAACCCCACCTTCACACCACAGCCTCCAACAACTCCAGCAGCACTGGTGTTATAGAAACTGGAGGGGAGCTAACGCCAGCCGGCCTCAGTTAGCTCCATGCTGATGGATCAGGGTGGTGTCGGTGGCATAAACACGGCCAAGCTCAGCTTCGACATTAGTGATATGAATCTCTGAACTCGATTCAGATGATTCAATTAGGATATGGTTCCTTCAGAGCATCGTGATCTCAGATTTCAACACAATTTTTATTACATTTTTTATAATATACTGAACACAGTGGGTCCAGAGAGTCCCACTGCCTACTGGCAGTATGTCTCTGCAGGGACTAGACAAGCTGTGTGTGCATTGGCATGTCTGTGTCAGTTGCTGTAGCGTTTATTATAAGGGGCGTCCACAAACTTTAACAAATTTAGTACAATTTGAGGATTTGCAGAAAATCAGGCTGGAGGATACACCAAGCGTTTTGATAAAGACGCCTGAACTGTAGACTCTTGGCCAAACATTTGCACATGAGTAAATATTATTATAACGGACTAGAAATGATCCTAACAATCCAAATGTGATGCAACTGAATCATCCATGCTCTTTCACACCCCCTAAAAAATAGGCCACATTTAGTCAAACAGCCTCAGGTCCCATCC
This sequence comes from Salminus brasiliensis, assembly GCF_030463535.1. Lineage (NCBI taxonomy): Eukaryota > Metazoa > Chordata > Actinopteri > Characiformes > Bryconidae > Salminus > Salminus brasiliensis. The sequence goes on from NC_132883.1 coordinate 2,387,377, forward strand.
TGTCTGATCATTCGCAAGCAGGCTTCGGGTGTCTTCGGGTCAGCTCCTTCAGCTCCTCAGATGTCATCTGTCCAGCCTTTAAAGTGCGCACTACGCTTCACACTAATACGCGGAAATAAAGGCCTAAACTGCATGAGCGTCCGTTTATTTACGCTCGTAATCGTTAATCACACACAAAAAACAAACCCAACACAACCACATCACAAACCAAACCCCTGCGCAAAAACACCAGCGGAGCAAGAAACCACCAGCCTGAAGCAACCCAGCACAGCAGCTTCACCCGAAATACACTCAAACGAATGTGGTCTGAATCACATTTCTTCAAAAATACACACGTCCATGCACACCATGTCCAAGTTTTCTGAGCTGATGTCCGCAAGAACAGAATGAGTGTCTATATGCCAACGTTTTATTCCGTCCTTAATCCAAAAAAAAAAATTGTAAAAAACGCCCAGGACTTTCCTATTGGTCAGAGGTGAGTGGCAGTAACTCCAGGCTCGGGTCGAGCACTCACAACCTGCAGCAACGGCGAGATATACCGGTACAGTGAGAGACCAGGCATTTACATTAACACACATTTACCACATATATACATACGACATCAGCACACAGTGCTAAAACCTTGTATCTCTGATATGGCAACTGCAAGAGAAGGAATACAACATGTCTAACTTAAAATCACCTCAATATTTATTATTATTAATAATAATAATAATAATAATAAGATCTGATTCCAAGCAATTATTCATTTTCATTCATCACTAAATGTGCACACAAGCTAAAGCACAGCTGGACAGCTGTTTTTACACTGTTTAATATTTTGGTGTCTTATTATAGAACATCATCCAGGTCTTGAGGTTTGCTATGATCTGTGTATGATGTCTGTAGGTCACTCTGATCTGATCCTGGGTTATAAAGCCTAGAATACCGGCGGTGTGAGAATCAGGTTCCGTGAATGGATCGGTCCTTTGGATCAGACTAATTATCCGATCCTGAGCCAGACAATTTTGTTAGTATCGGGACCGATATCTGATCCTAGTATCAGATCAGTGCATCCCTACAGAAATGTACAGCACTCTACACCAATAAGAGCCAATGACCACATCGCCCAGCCCTAATTACAACTCTCATTATTGTCCTCTTATTTGATCTCTTTTTATTTGATTTTAAATTAAATGTTACTGATTTTTTATTAATTATCTCACGCTATCATCATCAGACCTATTTCTGCTGAGCAGAATCTAAAAAGCAATAGGGGCGGCCGAGCAAGTCTACTGGTCAGGAGCTCGGTGTGACCACACTCACAACCTAAAGCAGCAGAAAGATACAGCAAAATACCAGCAGTACACATTCCCCACATCTGCAGTACCAACACACCACCATCATTTCCAACACTTCCAATAGCTGATAAAGCACAGCTGGACAGCTGTTTGTAAATGCGGTAAACTCTTCAAATCTTTAGCCAGACAATTTTGTTAGTATCGGGACCGATATCTGATCCTAGTATCAGATCGGTGCATCCCTACAGGAACGTTCAGCACTCTACACCAATAATAATACCACATCGCCCCCAGCCCTAATTACAACTCTCAATATTCTCCTCTTAGTTTATCTCTTTTCATTTGATTTATTGTTTAATGTAATTGATCTATTGTTAATTATCTCACGCTGTAAGGCACAGAGCTGCATTCTAAGTATAGATTTATATTTATATAGATTTATATACAGATTTATATTATTTGGATCATGTTTGTAAAGGGTTTTGTAAGTCATTCTGTTTCGAAGCCACTTTGAATATCAGACCTATTTCTGCCCCGGTGACGGACGAGCAAGTCAATACCAACAAACCAGCAGATATCATTTCCAACACTTATAATAAAAGCAGAATATTAATCCATGCAATTTTCATTCATCATGAAATGTGCACACAAGCTAAAGCACAGCTGGACAGCTGGGGTCAACTCTTTAAATCTTTGAAACAATAAGCTCTTGTTATTTTTATTTATTTATATTAATACACACACACACACATATTTCACGCATATATGCGATTTCAGCACACCTTTAAGATTCCTTTGGAGTCTAAAAATCACATTAATCACATTAATAAATAATAATAACTTCAGATTTTATAACATTTTCCAAGCAATTGTCATTTTCATTCATCACTAAATGTGCACACAAGCTAAAGCACAGCTGGACAGCTGTTTGTAAAGGGTGTAAATGCTGCTAATAAATGATGTCTTATTACAGAAGGATGTCGTAAGTCATTCTGGTTCTAAGCCGCTCGAATATCAGACCTATATCTGCTGAGCAGAATCTGAAAACAATAGGGGCGTCCGAGCAAGTCTACTGGTCAGAAGCTTGGTGTGACCACACTCACAAGATACAGCAAAATACCAGCAGTACACATTCGCCACATCTGCAATACCAACACACCACCAGATATCATTTCCAACACTTCTAATAGACATATAGATATAATAGATAATACATAATAGATAATACACACACACACACACACACATTTCCCGCATATATGCGATTTCAGCACACCTTTAAGATTGTAATCTAAACATCACATTAATCACATTAATATATAATAATAACAAGATTTTATCACATTTTCCAAGCGATTTTTAATGTCATTCATCACTAAATGTGCACACACGCTAAAGCACAGCTGGACAGCTGTTTGTAAATGGGGTAAACTCTTCATACAATAACAATAATAACAATAAGTTCTTGTTCTCATAGGATGACTTCTTGCTTCAGTCTGGCTCTAAACCACTCAAATATCACCTAAACAGTCCCAGCAATGGCCGAGCGAGTCTACTGGTCAGAAGTATAGGGCAGTAAAGCCAGGCAATACCAGCAGTACACATTCCCCACCTCTGCAATACCAGCACACCATCAGACTGGTGTAACCTCCAATACCTCCAGATTTGTTCTAAGAGAACGAGAAACATTCTTTACCCACA